>NW_017299861.1:75975-82158 GCF_001594075.2 Trachymyrmex cornetzi | reverse complement strand
GGGACGCACAACTTTCTACGCAAAGTGGTGACTCACCCCACCTCCTCCCCTACTTCAGGGGCGCACGACTTTTCACGCTCTTTTTCAGGTGGATGGAGATCGTTTCGCGTAGAAACTTCCCACTGGAAATTCGTGTATCACTAGGCAGGGGAGGGGGGAGGTGGGGTGGAAGTCGCTTCGCGTGGAAAGTCGTGCATTCCTAGGCAGGAGGGGAGATGGGATGGAAATCTCTACGCATGAAGTCGTGCGCTCCTAGGCAGAAGGAGAAGTGGGGTGGAGCTTGCTTTGAGTGGAAAGTCGTAAAATATATTTTAAAGTCAAAAATTTGTGTTTTATATAGGGTAAGTTGGGGGAATATGTCAGATGGGAGAATATGCCAGATGGAGGAATATGTCAGATGGAGGAATATGCCACTCGTTGTTGAACAATGATACCGATTAGCAGCGCTTGCGTTAATGACACAGAATTATTTACAATTGTGTGCTTAACGTGTTGCATAAGTATCAAGAATTTCCTCGTAACAGTATTGTTTTTATAAGGTAAATATGACGGCATGGTATACGAAAATGTACTTCTATTAACTTTTATAGTGTTTTATGTAAGTTATTATTTAAACATTACACAATATTTAGCTCGATTAGCTTGTTAATCTATTAGTGGTTAGGTTAAAATATATTAGGTTAAAATGAAAATATTCAGTACATCGTTGATTCATTTTCTTAACAGTCGTACTGTACAGGCTCATCATAAGATGAAATGACGTCTTGGGGCAATATGTCACTACTTTTATTAGAGTTAAATGCCAGTAGTCATTTTCTCTAATATATAGGTTAGGACACTATAAACAAACGTTTTGCCGCATAATTCCGTTGTGACAGAATATTTGTATTGACAAATACTTAATAAAAAACTTAAATGTTTATTTATTTGCTTATTACTGTAGAGGAAAGTTACCGATGCTGACATAGGTCTCCTAAAGTGGCACCCCCTTATTTCTCAGTAACTAACTATTGCACTTTATTAATACTAATAAAATCATGATCTGTTTAACTAATTAAAGAAGTGCAAACTTATAATTCATATATTTGTGGCTTATTTCTATACCAAATCAGGTAAAAAACCAAATCTATGAAACCGAGAAGAAAATTCTTAGGGTGTTCTTTTGCAAATTGCGTAATTAAAATATTAGTGACTGTATTATTGATAATATTATGTCATTTTAGGCTGCGGTCCACTTGCTTCTTCCAAATGCTCTAAACATTATGCTCCAAACGCTACGCTCCGATTGGTCCATTACTATTTCGAATGCTACAATTGCTACGTGAACGCTCCAGCCAACCCACCTCCCGAGGTGAGGCAGTTGAAGTGAAGTGGGAACAAAAACGATGACGTATTGATGACGTAATCAGAGTTGCTGGGAGCGTTCCGAAGCATCAAATGGACCAGTCATATCAGTGCTACAAATGCTCTGTAGCGTTTGAAGTGCTAAGTGGACCGCAGCCTTAAATGTTTATAGTTTCATAAATTAGTTTTCTTTACAGAATAGGACATATCTTTATTTATAGAATAGGAATGTTAGTATTATTGCCTATTATGTCAGTTTTGGAGTCCATTTTGTCAGACGCTCATTTTTGCATAACTTACGAAAAACTTAATTATTGCAAAATTGCTTACAGTATTATAAAAATTGCTTATACTATCTGATAGAAGACACTTTTTACTTTGTATTTATGTTTTTGAAGTTGTATTTTTACTTTTTGCTTAAAAAATATTGTCTAAAAACAAAGTTGTATGTCGGTATCGGTGACCTTCCTCTATTATATTAATTAACTGCTCAATTCAAAATTCTGAATAGAGAATACAGTTTTTTAATCCATTTTAATAAATTGAATTTTCTTGATTACTGGAACTTGAAGTACTTGTAACACTATGTAAATATAAAGTAAAACAAATGTTTATGTTTCATACTTACATATTACATACTTTTACTTTTAAAAATGGCCCAAAATGTAGTTAGATAATATCTAATTGTTGCAGTAGATGGATTCATAAGGACTGTTCGTAGAAAGATATATTTATACTATTAAAAACGTGTCTTTATTTTACATGTTGTATAACTTAATCTCTATCGAAGTTATTACTTATATCCTTATAGTGTTTATATTATCTATATTATGTTACAAATGTTTATTTTCATCACAAAAATCATTTATAATGTGTTCTTGCAATAAAAAAAAACAAAATAAATGTTATACTTAGTATTTTTTTGTATGTGGCATATTACCTTCATGGTGGCATATTACTCATTTTTCAGCACTTTCGTATTTCTTTATTTTTAATAACAAAAAATGAATATATTCGATTCCAATGAGCGATAGCTAAAACTTTGGGTGTTACTCAGAGTCATGATCTTGACAATATACGTCATTGATTTTTGAAGGTGTTGACCTTTTGTGAATATTTACCAAAAATTCTATTCAGAGAATAGAATAGAGAATATCTAATTCAATGAATAAATTATATCTCAAGAATATAAAATATATAAATAACCTTTTCTGTCATTAGTCGTAATAATAATGATAACTATTGTTATTACGACTATAATGACGGAGGAAAGTGGTTTATACATTTTACAGATCGACTAACTTAAGGATCTAGTACTTATTATACATGGACATATAATTTGATATATACCACCTTGATCAAAAAGTTCCCGGAATTCATTCAGAAAATTCAAAATACAAGTTTATTCATCAAAAGTGATATTGTCCCCTTCAAAGTATTCCCCATCGATGCAATGCACTTATACCAGCGTTTGATCAAGCTCTCGAAACATTTCTGGAACTCTATTGTCGGTATAGACATCAGAGCCGTCTTCGATTTTTCCATTACCTCCTTTCGGCTGTTGGATGCCATTTTTAACGCAAAATTTAATACAAACTCGTTGTTGCAAATTCAACTCCATTTTTAAAACTGTAAAAAATCGAAAACACGTGCAGAGGTAGATGTACTCAAGACGGCGTAACTTTTACAAATGTCAAGCTATGGCGATAAAATTTGGTGGAAATGTCAATGATAAATGTGGCAACCTAACCAAAAAAAACAGAACTCAAATCAGCTGATTCAGAGCATCACCTGGTGGTAATTCCGGGAACTTTTTGATCAAGGTGCTATGTTCACAAATAATACCATGATTTTGGAGCCACATATCCTTGAGTAAGATGGTCTGACGATCAATTATTCAACGAAATGGAATGTAATCGAATTGAACATGAACTTTTGCGTCATATATAGAGAGGAATTTTTGTTCGCTCGGCTAGATAATAAGTAATATATGTATAATTTGGTGTCGAGTGACTTATCGCTCGGTACGATTGGCTTACGATCTGTAGATTCGAGTTCAATCTCACCTGCGCCTATTATATATACGATTTTTCACGTTTAAAGAGCTGAAAAAAATGGCTCCACTCTATCTGATGATTAAAAAGTAATCATCAGCGCCACTCACATCGGCGGTAAAATAGATCTCATATATAATATTAGTGTATAGATGTATGGATTTTTCAGGATGAGGGGGAGAAGGGGGAGGGGTTGGGTTGAACAATTAGATAATAACCTAATTCCAAAAAAAATCCATTGTTACTGAAACAATTGTCATTAGACCCTATGGTTTGCTCCAAGCTCCATGGGTTAATTTAACACAAGATGAATACTTTAGAAGATTACACAAAAATATTATGTAAAAGAATAAATACAAAAACAGATAATATCGACATAGTTTGTGAACAAACCGTGGAAGCATTTTTTTTCAGTAAAATTAACATTTATGATATGTTAAATTAACTCACATTTTATTTATTCATCTTAGAATTTTTGTTTTAAAACACTTTATTTTTACGTTATTTATTCACTTATTTATAAATTACGTCATTTTGACACAAGAAATATTGAATAAATTTAACACAAAATCTTTAAATAACATAATCACATTATTGTTAAAATAACACTCGAATATGTTAAAAAATTCAACACAAACTGTTAACAAGAACGTGAGTGGATCGTACATAAATACACAATTTTTTTCTACTGTGTAGGGTGTAGGCGATAGTTATGCCTAACGTGTACTAATTATTCAATTGTTTTTCTCATTACTGCATGACATGTAATAAAAACATAAAATAAATAAGCATAAAATATACAGGACGTCCCAAAATTTGCAGCTCAAAATAATATAATAAGGAAGTTTTCGAAAAATTAAATAAATAAATTATTTGTAAATTTTTGTTTTAAGCAATATCTTCTGAGATATAACGGTTCAAATATGGCCAATTACAGACTACGTTTACATGGTCTGTAAGTTTAGTGAGCGCGTTCAAGTGAGCATTTACTAACAGTCACTAATATTACTGCACGAGCAACTCATGGACAGGCGTTTAAACATAATCTGTAATTGGCTTTAAATATTTAACCTTTATCATCTCAAAAATTATTGCTTAAAATAAAAATTTACAAATAACTTTTTTATTTAATTTTCCGAGAATCTTTTGTTAGAGTATTTTAAGTCATCGAATTTTGGGATAGCCTGTATAAACAAAAAATCCCATATTATTACATCTTAGTTTGTGTGTAGTATAATTTAAAAAATTAGGTTTGATAGATGTAATTTTTTACCAATTGTGTAGCCAATAGTACTCTAACAATGCGGTTCTGTTCTGTATTATGTTTTTGTAACTAGATTTATTCTAGAACAAATATAACACGTACTTTATGTATACGATATGATTATTATAAATGTTCAATCCTCATATCGATATTTTATTTATAAAATGTGTCATGTTACCCTCTCCTAAATTGTGCTAGTTAAGTTGTATCTAATTAATGCTACTTATCATATTTTATAAGTACCTATATAATTATTTATGTAGTCATAAAATAATAATTTAAATATGTCTAACCTATTCTAATAAATTAAATGCGTGACTAATAGTTCTCAAAATTCGTATCATTAATTGCATTATTATTATTATATGTGAAACATTTTTATTTATCATTAACATATATTTATAATGTTAAAAAAGATAATTTTTAAATATATTTTTATTATTCTCATTCTTAAATTTATTATTTTAAAAAGAAATACGTTTTTATAAATTGAGAGGTATTATTTAAAAGATCAAAACTTAAATTTTATTTACTTTTTTTTTTATACTATATTATAAATTATAAAAAGGTTCATAACAAGTTAATTTATTTTAAACAAAAAATTAACCATACAACAGGTGTCTTAAATCATCAAGCTACAATTTTCAATATTAACTTAATATGTAAATAAAGATCAAATGAGAAATATAATACTTATAACACAAAATATCTTAAGAAGTACGATTTTGGCAACTCTCCCCTAATGTCGTATACATATCTATTATTACGTGGGAGGAAGACGTATATAAAATATATTAGAGAAATATCACCAGTACCAATATACAACTTTATTTTTGAACAATATTATATGAAACAAAAGATAAAAATAAAACTTTAGAAACTTTAAAATAGAAAGTGTCTTCTATTCAAGAATACAGCAGATTTATAGTACTGCTTACAATTTTGTAATAATTAAATTTTTAGATTAATAAGAAAAGCATTTAGAAATAAGTAAAAATGAGTGTCAGACAAAATAGGCCTTAAAATTGATAGTAGATAGTAATGTCATATATTTCTATATCTTTTTCTTTCACGGGAGTCATCTGTACAAAATATCTATAAGTGAATGCATATAAAATTTTTTTATTTAGATATAATTTTTTTTATTTATATGCATACTTTATGCTGTTCTGTAAGACGCAAATAAGTAATCTCTTTTTTGTTAAGGTTTTCTATAAATATACGATTGCCTTCAGCTCCGATAGGGCTATTTGACAACCTCTGTCAAGCTAGCAGGACCAAATGAGCAGAATCGAAAAAGACCTTTCGAACTATTTAGTGCTCATTTTGTGCTAATTTGTGCTACAAACGACAATTTTGTACCACGTGCCGTTTAGAAGAAACGTGTGGCGTTGTCAGCTTAATATCAAGCTAGCAGGACCACAAGAAAAAAAAAGGAAAATAAAAATAGATTTGAATAGTACTGATTTTGTGCTAATTTGTGCTATCAAAAAAAAGTTAATATATTGATCCATTTCTCAA
>NW_017299861.1:65053-74186 GCF_001594075.2 Trachymyrmex cornetzi | reverse complement strand
TGTAAGTAGCGATTGATTCTGCTCGTGGCGAAGGGTACTTTACTCTTGAGCCTGATAGGAGTCGGGGGTTGTTTTCGAGGGAACGGCACGAGCACAAAATCTGAAACTTCATATTTTGCCAGCACGAATTATAACGTTTCTATTGTGTAAGTAGCGATTGATTCTGCTCGTGGCGAAGGGTACTTTACTCTTGAACCTAATAGGGTATAATTCAGTTAGGGGTTGGTTCTTGAGAAATGGATCAATATATTAACTTTTTTTTGATAGCACAAATTAGCACAAAATCAGTATTCAAATCTATTTTCATTTTTCTTTTTTTCTTTTTTTTCTTGTGGTCCTGCTAGCTTGATATTAAGCTGGCAGCGCCACACGTTTCTTCTAAACGGCACGTGGTACAAAATTGTCTTTTGTAGCACAAATTAGCACAAAATGAGCACTAAATAGTTCGAAAGGTCTTTTTCGATTCTGCTCATTTGGTCCTGCTAGCTTGACAGAGGTTATTTGACACTATAAAGATTAAGCTAGCTTATGGTTTGTTTTATAGACAGGTATGCTGGTCATTACGCTACACTTGTAGAATGTTTTTAACTAATTTTGTATAGGAACAAACGACAAATATATGAATTACAAGTTCTTATTTCTTTAATATCTGAACAGATCATGTTTATATCAGCATTAATAAAGTACAATAGGTATAGTTTTTGAGAAATGGGGGAGGTGTCTCTTTAGAAGACATATGTCAGTATTGACGACTTTCTATTACATATTCATAGAAAAGATTCTAAAACAGATAAGAATTTTTTAAGAATTACTTGAAAAATAAATTTCTCCTTTTTTGTTTTCATTTCTTACGCCAAAATGAAGAGATAATGTTTCGTTTCGTAAAAAATACAAAAATCTTGGATATAAATTGAAAAATTAAAAAGAATGATTAAATTCTGTAGTAAAAAGTAACAAAAATTATCTTATGTTTTTCTTTGCCATTTTCTGATGTCTAGAATTTATATGTAGAGACATTCTTTTTCTCCTCTTCTCTTTTTTTCTCTCTTTGTATATAATGTTTTATATTTTTCGATCGTGTTATGTATTCGTAGATTATTAGCTATTTTCAAAACGATATTTATAACAATCAGGATACCCGAAATTCGAATCTAATATTATTGTAGCCTGAAACTTCGTAAAAAATTAGGTTAATAAAAGTATAAGCCATTTTTTTCCATAAAGTAGTTTTTTTAAGTTAAACGATTAAAGTTTGATTAACCATAAACATTGGTTAAAAAGTAATCTGTCTGCGTGATAGTGTGAGTACAGCGACAATGTTTAGTATCTAATATCATTGCATGCACGTCACGCACATAAACAGATGACTTTTTAATCAACGCTTATGATTAGTCAAACTTTAAACGTTTTACTTAAAAAAAAAAACTGCTTCACGGAAAAAATAACTTACACTTTTATTACTTAATCTTTCACGAAGTTTCAAGCTGCAATAATATTATCCTTGAATTTCAGGACGCTCTGTATAAGTGAAAGAGTGTAACTAGATCTCTACATGAGAATTGTCACGTACGATTTGATTGGACGTTTCAGTACGAGACATTTTGTGTTCGTAAACGAGTTAATTCTGACTTTCACGATTTTTTACACCGTAGTCAGATCACAGTCGAGAGTTTCCCAGTTTTGCTGCAATACATTAGCAGCGGTTTCCACGGCCGATCGGCGCGGCGCGGCGATGCGCTTGTGAGAGCGAAAGTGCTCAATAATTGCGACGTGCATTTCGTGATTGTTGCGAGGCTATTACAAGGTGGTAAATTGCGCATTGCTCATCCCCGACTGCAAACCATGCGCATACGCTTTCTCGATCAACCGATTGCGATTGGCGCGATCAATATTGAAGACAACAAAGAGAAAACAAATTTCAGTGCGTATTCTCTCAATCTACAAAAGAAAAATGACAATAATGAAAAACTAATCACATGGAGAAAATAAGATTAAGTGTGTCCGTTTATATTTCGCGTGTACTGCTTTCCGATACACAAATCTTGTTTCAAGATGGAACAGATCAGAACAATATTTTCTGCTTAATCAAATAATGACTACTCACCGATTATTTTTGGACATTTTGTTTAAAATAAGGAATATGAAATATAAAAGTGAAACTAAAAGCTCGTAATAAATATAAAAAACAAATCGTACGTAGGTATTTCTGAGATTAATAATTATTATAGATAATTACTTTTCTAGAGAATTTATTTCAATGTAAATACATTTGCACTTAATAATAATTTAAATAGCGATAATTCGACAGAGACTCGGGCTTTGTTCGATACTATCATACTTTTCGCTTACCTCAAGGGAAAACGTGCTTTCTCTTATCGTTGAAGTCTGATTCATGACTTTCGTAATGCGTTATTATCGTCGTAAGTAACGTCGCACCGAAGAGATAAACGACAATGTCACGTTACATAGAAACCGAAAAAACATGACAATCGCAAAAACAACTTTCTTAACGGCAATAAAAATCTCGTGTCTCGCGTTTAGTTATCTTTTTTTTCTTGCGAGATCTCTCTCGAAGTTTTCCAGAACAGAAAAAGCGTATAGAATAAAATTCTAAAAAGGGATTCACACAGGAAGATCGCACGTAGTTTGGATTTAGTATTGTGTACTCGCTGTAAAGATTCTTACGTTCGAAATCTATCCGTCTGGCGCGGTAGCTATTATAGAAAATATCACGGTACCTGGCTCGGCGATAGAAAAAGGGAGCTTCCTGAAAAACCCCAAGGAATACCTGTCTTCCCCCGGCCACCACCTGCTCTCTCGTCACTATAAGACCTTCATGAACATATGCCGTGTCTGGTGAACAATATTCTCGAGCAGCTTGCGCGTTCCAGGGTGGTGGCACAGATCCCGTCTGCCCCTAGATTCTTGCGCATAACGTTTGGCAATCGCTTCGTTGCTTCGTCTTCATCGTTAACTTATCGTTAAACGCACAATTTCTAGAAAAACGGCAACCGATAACGTTCTTAAGAAACACTGAGAAAAATTTCTCATTATACTACATCTGGTGATTGAATTTTTTATTATTTCGATCATAATGTTTGATAGATTTAACTACAAATTTATACCTTGCTGATTGAATCTATCTTTCCAATTTATGCAACCAGATTTTTTCCTACATACATATTAACCATATATTACCGTTATGTGTCGAAGCTGTTGATGAAGCACGAAAGTGTACAAAATAAGTTTTCGACATTACTTCCTTGAGCTGTTTACGAGAAGGAAACATATCGCTGCTTCCTCGCGTAATAATGAAATGCTTAGCCATTCGCGTTCGTAAATATGCAATATCTTGGGTCTTAGAGAGGTCGGAGTAAAATTTATTCTTTATTCAAAATAAAGAGCTCCGAGCACGTCTCTCTTCGATATCGGCGAAAGATAATCAACCATGTCGAAGTAATACCGTCGATGTATCGTGATGTTTCAATTCAGACGGACTTCATTCTTTGTTCAAATTGATTTATGCTCGCGGTTAAAGATAATATCGGTAAAGTATTGTAGTTTGCGCGGTTCGTACAGATATGCCATGTTTCGAGGAAAAGTAATCTGTTTCTTCGTTCAAACGAAAACTTTCGAGAACCGTTTCTCATCTCGACGTCAACAGAACCAACGTGTATGGTACACAGATTGCGATACATTAGCAAAGTTGTCTTCAACTCTGTCACAACCTGCGAACTATATTGAAAAAAAATTTATGGAGTATATCGTAACCTCGTATCATAAAGGTTGGGAAGAAAGTTATTTTTTTTCATTCAGAACATAAAGAGCTTTAAACGCGTTGCTTCGGCGTCGAGACGTAGCAAAAAACAGACTGGTCAGAAACAAAAAAGCACACAATCGTAGTTTAGGTGCGATGATATTATATTTCTTTTCTAGATGGATGGTCGAGAGAGCACACCGTGCAATTCTGATAAAACAGAGAAGAAAGGGAAACTGGAAAATAAATAGACTGCAGAAAGCACATATGAGACACACATTAAAGATATATTCAAGAATAATAGTGCAATCTATATATAAGGCGTCCCTAAATTCAAAATACTGTACTAAAAAAGTTTTTGAAAAATTAGGTAAAAAAAGTTATTTGTAAATTTTCGTTTTAAGCGATAGTTTCTGAGATATAAGGATTTAAATACCAACTACAGACTACGTTTAGATAATCATCTGTGAGTGAACGCACTCACTAATACTACGCACGCGATTCATGGATATGTGGCCATCTAAACATAATCTGTAATTAGTATCATATTTAAACCTTTATTTCTCTCAAAAATTATTGCTTAAAATATAAATTTACAAACGACTTTTTACATATTTAATTTTTCGAGAAGTATCTTGCTGTAGTATTTTGAGTTGTGAATTTTGAGACACCATGTGTATTACAAGATTTCGTGTATTGCATTGTATCTAATTAAGATGATCATCTTAGGAATTACGAAACATTCAAGTCCGTGGATACTTCAATTCTCTGGTAATCTAACGTTATATAGTGAAAATTACATAAAAGTACAACGTACAACATTAATTAATTAATTAAGCAATTAATTATAAAACGTGATCAAAATTACTGTTTATTGAAATGAATTTTTCTTATAGAAACACCGACAAACACCAAGAAGAAAAGATTATTTTATAAAATGTATTACGTACATCGAGTGTTATAATATACAGGGTGCTCCGAATTAAAATGATCAACTCTTCGGGAGCGTGTAGGGAATCGATAAACTAAGAAAAAAGGTCCTTTAGAGATATGCTCGTTTTTGCTTCGTTTTGAAGAAAATCGCAAAAAGAGATAAAACGTATTTTTTTTTAATATTATCGTTTTCAAAGCGGAACATTATTGTTTTCGCACACTTCAGCGATAATATTTCAGAGGCAGTGCAAGAGTAAAGAGTGCAGGATCGGCGAATCATTACGTTGATTAGATCAGTGTTTGGCTGCAACACAGCTGTCCATACAAAATGCTATGCGTGCATTGCTGTAAGAGGCCAACATTTTAAACAATATCTGCATTAAGCAAGTGACAACGTGAATAAATAAGTGTGAATGAATAAGTGATAAATAAGTACAAAAATGAAAACTACATTTTGTCTTTTTCTGCGATTTTCTCCAAAACGAAGAAAAAACGAGCATATCTCTAAAGGATTTTTTTTATGGTTAGTTTATCAACTACGCTTCTGAAGTTTGGCCATTTAAATTTGGGATATCCCATATAATGACATAATATGTAATAGATAATGACATTATAGTTTTAAAAAAAATTGCCTTTTTCAAATTGTTGGAAAAAACTGGAAAAATTTCGTTTTTCGAAAAAAATTTTTTTTAAGTTGCTGTTTTTGCTATGTAAATGACATAATACTTAATTTTAATGTCCTTCATCAAATTAATGTGATTCATGAAATTATGTAATCTTATTTTTATTAAAATTTTTATAGTTATCCCTCTATTTTTATAGTAAAACTGAATCTAATCTTTTTTTAGTGCATAGCAAAGTCTAAGTAAACGACTGCGCATTGTACTGCGCAAGTGATTATGGTGCGGCATATAGTACCTCTCGCAGTCTAGTAAAGGAATAAAAACCAGATCATATTTATTTGCCTTGCCCTAAAATTTTTATACAAAACGAAATAGATATATATTGTATAGAGCGTTCAAAAGAAAAGAAAGTGAAGATACTGCATGAGGAAAGTAATCTGAGCGACGATTAAAAATTAATATCTATACGTTTATAAAGATGTAGTCATTAATTGAGGAGCAGATTTCTAAGATGCATTTTGTCCAAAATTTCTTAATTTCTTTAATTAGAGATGGCATAGTATTCAGGGTTGAAAGACTCATATTTTAAACTACTTTACGATGTTCTGAAAGCATTTTTTCACCATCAATTTATGTGTTGAAAAAAGTCTAGACATTCGAAGTGTATTATGTCCTTTAATTAAAGACAAACACAAAATGCATTTATTTAACATTATATAGTTTAGCAATTTTGTTTAACATTTTACATCTTGTTGATTGTTTTGCAAATTATTTTCTGTAAGGCGCATAGTTTTCCTTGTAGCTCTTTTTTTTCGTTTTCTGAAATTATAAATTTTGGAAAAAAGGCATTTTGAAAGTCTACTCCTCAACTCATCTTGAAACTGCGAGTAAGAATAAATTAAAAAAAATTTTTTAATTAATTTTATTTTAAAACTATTATTGTGATTTATTTTAATTTGCTCGTTGGTGCAATAATGATAAATATTTTGCATGTTTTATATATTTGATAGAATACACTATGCAACTTCAAATTTTAATACAACTTCAAAATTTCTGTTAACTTATTCAAATTGCCCCACTGTCAGCTGTACCCTATAAGCAATTATTTTCTTTACAGAAAGAACCGAGAAACAAATATGGCAGATTTTATACACGTGAATTTTTCCAATGAACTTTTCTACCCTTGAGAAAAAATCCGCGGAAAAATTGAAAAAATACGGTTTTTTCCGATCTTTTAGAACTATAAATGACATTTAATGTAGTGTATTGCAATATATAATTTTAGCGATTACATCATAATTTCAGTGTAAGACATATCCATTATTAAAGAACAGAAAATTTTTTACTTAACACGGAACGCCATATGAAAAATTAATATGATAAATGTTTGAATCATTTCTCATGTTGTATTTTTGCACAAACGTTTTATTACACGTGCCAATTGGCATGTGGAATTGAAGGGAGTCAGAGAATGCAGACTGGCTTTAACTATACGTTCACAGAAGCGGAAAGTTAATTTTACATTTATTTTGCAGTTGCACTTATTTTTTTCTAAACTCGTCATAGTGACGTGGGGTTCCGCTTGTGCGACATTTGCATTATCACGTACATTGTACGTGATAATATAAATGCAAACGTTGAATGTTTGCATGATCGACGTTGGTGAGTCGATCGTATAACCGAGTCACTTATTCTATTTATTTATCGTGCATAAACGAGGAACATTAAAGCGTCCAAGAACGGCAAGCCGCGTGCATCGCGTGAATGTACATGTACGCGATGTCCAATGTCAGACCGTGAAGATGATCTTCGTTCCTTTTTTACATTAAGAATCAGATATACGTTGAATAACATTTTTATATGGTGTTTAAAACATTAAAAGTTTTTCTGACAGATCGTTACGATTATCATGAATAACGCGAAAGATAAATAAGCAATATGCCGTCCATGTTTACTTAAAAGGAATTTAAATCTAATAAATCAACCAAGTATATATAAGAAGTATACGATTTAAACTGATAGATATTATAATAATATTTCTATATGTAATTTATTTTAAATATATTTACTTCAGATATAGGGTAAAAGCAGGGATTATGGAATAGCTTTTTTTAAATTAACATTGCTCCGATATAAATGCATATGAAGACTTTAAATTTACACAGAACTCTTGAGGAATATGTTAGCTACAACATCCAATAAATGAAAGTCACCAAAATTTAAGTCCAACGTCAATATTAACAAAAAAGTCAAAAGTGAGAAAATGAGGGGGGTCTAAAAAATGGGATGTAATATGGAATACCGATGAAATTTTGACCATAGTAATAAATAACACAATAAATGAAATCCAAATTTGTTTATTTATATAAACTGATCAAGAAAAATAGAAAACTGTTCAATTTTTATATATATTGTACAATAACACAGAAAATATAATAGCATCATTACGAACGTTATTATACGTATGGATAAATAAAAAATCGCAAATAAGCTGATAAATCGTAAATAAGCTGATATAGAGTACATGCTGTAATCTAACCTAACCTAATCTGATCACGAATAAGTTGCTAACATGCATGGAATCTATTCCATATTTTCAACCCTCGATGTATTCCACCTGCATGTCGTCATATGACAAATAAAGTCTTTCCGTAGCAATAAACAAGTTTGGAATAGCAATTAATCTGCATAATATTGTTTATGCAACATTATTAAAAGCGTTTGTACAATATAAGCATTAAAAAAACTTACCTTTAGTTTGTGAGAACATTTTTTAGAAAAAGCTGCCGAATCTTCTGACGTAACGAAAATGAATAAATGTTAATTATAGCAAAACGGTCGGACCGAGTTCATTGCTTGTTATGACATGTTTGGTAACAGTTGCAATAACTTTCAGCGATTACCGCCAGATTGCAATGCTTTGTTTAAAAAATAAGCCACTATTCCATATTAGTAGCCTATGCTATAATCCCTGATTTTACCCTATATGTATATATACATATGTATACATATATATACATATAAATATATATATATATACCTGTATATATATGAGACTGCGTGTCGATTGTGCATATCTATTACATTAGGACTTGCAGCGAATTAAAATAATAATAATCTTGTAAATTAAATCTGATCGTCAATTTGAAGAATTCTTATTGTGAAAATAATTACCAATTTATCTTCGTATTTTAATAAAATACTATTAATTTAATTTGCGAGATTATTAGAGGAAAGTCGCCGATACTGACATAGGTCTCCTAAAGTGACACCCCCTTATTTTTTTCGGAAACTAACTATTGCACTTAATTAATACTAATAAAATCATGATCTGTTTAGCTAATTAAAGAAGTACAAACTCATAATTCGTAGGTTTGTGGCTTGTTTCTATATCAAATCAGCTAAAAACGAATTCTACAAATGCGAAAATAAAATTTTTACGATTTTCTTTTGCAAATTGTGAGGTTTAAATAATAGTGACTATATTATTGATAATATTACGTCATTTTAAATATTTGTAGTTTCCGAAATAAGTTTTATATTTATATTATTTTTTCTCTTAGTCTTTTCATAATACAATTTTTAATTTAAAATTAGGGTGTAGCGTAAACCGACATACCTGTCCGTAAAACAGACCATGAGCTAACTTAATCTTTATAATGTTGCTTTATAGTGTCAAATAAGTCTATTGGAGCTGAAAGCAATCGTGCATATATAGAACTCTAAAAAAAACTATCGCGTTACATATTTGCATCTTGCAGAACAGCATAAAGTAAATATGCATATAATTCAATAAAAATGTTTTATAACGAAGTAAAAT
>NW_017299861.1:62726-64829 GCF_001594075.2 Trachymyrmex cornetzi | reverse complement strand
ACTTTTTACTTTGTATTTATGTTTTTGAAGTTGTATTTTTACTTTTTGTTTAAGAAATATTGTCTAAAAACAAAGTAGTATGTCGGTATCAGTGACCTTCCTCTATTATTATTTCAGTTTGATTGTGTTACATGTCCAAAAGTAATAGGTACATTTACTGTGGGGCGTAGTTACATGTATCTAAAATAAATGTATTTAAAATAAATTACATATACACTGAGAAAAAAATGCTGTTGATTCAATTAAAGTCTATATTACGGGCTGTCACTAACATAAATGATTAAGTCATGTATATTTTTATTGACATAAAGGCATAAATTATTATTTCAATAATCAAGCCTTTATGTCAATAAAATATACGCATGAATTAATCACTTATGTTAGTGACAGCCCACAATATAGACTTTAATTGAATCAACAGCATTTTTTTCTCAGGGTAGAATTATTGTATTCGAATATCTATAACTTTCTTTGACCATTTAGTTAACTGATTTATTTATATAGGTCTTGTTTCTAACATATTACCTATTATTTAAATCTAATATCTTCATTTTTTAAATAGAGATTTTATAATTGTACGGTATCTGAACTTCGCGACAATCTCATTTAAAAAATCAAACACATTCGTATTAAATGCTTTTGCGTAATTAATTATCACGAAGAATATGCACACGTGTTGCGTTACATTGACCTTCGCAGTTGTTTATGACATTTATTGCCGATCGTCGTGTTTTCTCTTTCATGAATCGTGTATAAATATTATTAAAAAATATCGCACCATTTTTTTTCCCGCGCACAAAATATCGAATTTTTCGCGACACTGAAAGCTGCAAAACAACCAGACATAATTCAACGCAGTTGTTCAAATAGAAAAGTAATAATTTATTAACATCTTTATGCAAGAGGTCCTATAAGGTGTCCTAAAACTAATGGTACAAGCGGAAATGGATGATTCAGATCATTCTACACAAAAAATAATTAAAAATAAATCTAATTTTTTTAAACGAAACTTTGTTTTCCAAAGAAAATTTTGAATATATCCGTCATGAATATTCAATATGCGATCTCATTAAATTTATTGTATATCAAAATAATATTGCGCAAAAATATTGTCAAACAATTGAAAATAAACATCGTGATATTTTTCGAGTATTATTAAATTGCTTGTTACTTAATTAAGGACGTTCTCCGACTGCAGTTGTGCTCAACCTAAAGTTTACTCGCGTCCACTCAATCGCCCCTACACACAGAAAATATTAGTTGAGTATCACCGTGTGCGCAGGAGTGTAAAAATGATCCTACTGCGTCACTCCGTGCGATGCGGCAACGCTGCTTTTTCGCTCTGCGCTTTGTGTTGTGTTAGTAAGGTTATGGACAGTGTCTGCCCCAGTGTTGCCAGATGCTAGGGAATTTCCCTAAACCTAGAGAGAATTACAAGAAAAAAAATGAAATAGGGAAAAAGGGATTTTTTGTGAAAATAAGTTAAAATTTAGGGATTTTTAACAGTAAATGAAAATTTTGTTTTATGCTCGGTTTCGGTCGATAAGTAGGTGACAACTCACCACGTGTCCGAATCGCGCTGATTGACTTGGGCTTGGGGCATATCGGCGTATGGCGCTCAGGTCGGACATGTTTTTATTTCGGTTCAGGTGTTACATCATATTTTTGAAAAATGTAACTGATTTTAACCGTGCTCTTATCGTTGCTCTTCCTGAGACAGGTGTAGGCGTGTGTGCAGGTATGTACCAGTTAATTAAGAAGAAAAAGAAGAAGTACATACGCACGGGGACACAAATGCCTTAACATCTGAAGTTGCACGCATATCGGAGAAGGCATGAAAAAGCATGTTAAGGCATTAACGTGTGTACATAAAATGAGTAAGATAGTATAATTTAAAATGAGATAGTATATATAAGAAGAAATAGTATAAAAAGAAACAGTATATAGACTCCTTTTTCATTCTTGTTTTCCTTCTTTTTTACTTTTGTTTCATTCTTCTTTTTTACTCTTGGTTTAACAAAAGTGCATGTAGCTTAACTTTGTTATAGAGTCTCTATCCAGTTTATCCTTATACATTATTAGATTTATTAGTATTAGATTTAT
>NW_017299861.1:60113-61585 GCF_001594075.2 Trachymyrmex cornetzi | reverse complement strand
TGCTGGCATATGTTAGATAAGAACAGATGTATGCGTTTGAGTAAGACAGAATGATATATGTATATTATATAATATAATGTAAAAACTAAATCAAAGATGTTGCCACTATTATCGAAATTGGAATTAAAAAAGTCTGTACTATCGACCTTGATTGAGTTGGGTAATCGGTTTAGCATCCCCTTAATTCGTGATATTGTGTGTACTCCAATTTCAGTTTAAAGAATGACTGGTAATCGGCGCGCGATTTGCATAAATTGAAGATTATAAAAATTCGCGCAAAAATATTAGGTATTAAGGGGGTACCACCTTTGAGGGCTGAAAATGGTACTTAAATTTGGCAATTTTTTGCAGTAAACTAATAAAGTCAATCAAAAATCGTTTTGAAGGGCTTTAATATATAAAGTTTTGAGAATACAAAAAATTTTTTTTTTATTTTCATCTCACAAGATGGCGGCGTTATAGTAGAACCATTGTGAATCCTTTTTCGGTGAGTACATAAACGGTGTACACGAAATTTTGTATATCATTGGATCTGGAACAATCCAAAGAATTTTATTTTCTACTTAAAGCTGTAGAAGTACGTAGGTTTTTTTTTCAAAATATTGATTTTTGTAAAAATGGTCAATGTTTGAAAAAAAATTACGATTTTCGACCAAAAATTTCCATCTTTAAATGTTAATAACAAAAAAGTTTTTCAACATATCGCAAAAATTCTACGTAGTTCTTTAGATTAAACATCTGAGAGTAATCTGTGCAAATTTCAAGTGAATCGGTTAAGAATTGTAAAAGTTATCGTGTACACCGTTTTTTAAAACCTTGTTTTGAGAAACACGCATTTAAAGTTTTTAGTTCTGATTTTTTGTTCATAAGTTTATAAATCGGAATTGTACCTTTAGTCTGCATAAGGGACGCCACCTGAATTTATAATACGTGGCGATATCTATAGTCATCTGCCAAAACCT
This sequence comes from Trachymyrmex cornetzi, assembly GCF_001594075.2. Taxonomy (NCBI): domain Eukaryota; kingdom Metazoa; phylum Arthropoda; class Insecta; order Hymenoptera; family Formicidae; genus Trachymyrmex; species Trachymyrmex cornetzi. The sequence continues at coordinate 60,623 of NW_017299861.1, read as the reverse complement.
ATTTTTGGAAATTCAAATTCCCTTTTACCTGTGGAATTGTACTGTGCGACGCCGCTCGGAGAACTCAGTGGGGAAGTAAGGCGATGCAAGATATTAGCTCTAACGGGATTATACAGTTAAGATACCGACCTGAAACTACTGAAATATTATTCTTAAGAGTATAAACTATAAATTTAAACAAAAAAAATTTCGATTTTTCTGAAACCTCAAGGGTGATACCCCGCCTTAAGATTCGCTTTAGGCCGAATAAGGTGGTTTTCTTCACTTAGTCACGTATAATCAATGGATTTTTCAATTGTTATTGAAAATTTAATTACATGAAAAGTATTGATACAAAAATACAAAGGGCATATTTATGTATACGATAAAACAGGCAATAGTTTTCAACTATTTTTATAATAATAAAATAAAATTCTTAATCTTGTTTTATATTATATTCTTTTGATACGAGGGGCACTACTTATATTGTGAGCCTTGGCAACACTGAGTGTTGTCAGGTGCCATCGGACG
>NW_017299861.1:54637-59659 GCF_001594075.2 Trachymyrmex cornetzi | reverse complement strand
AAGAAATACAATGGCGGTGCTTCAAAAGACGTGTATAAGATTGTAACAGGTGACGAATCATGGATCTATGCGTATGAGCCGGAAACTAAACAGCAGTCGACTGTATGGGTGTTTCAAGATGAACCAAATCCAACAAAAGTTGTTCGCGCTCGAAGCACTTCGAAACAAATGCTCGCCTGTTTTTTCGGAAAAACTGGTCATGTAGCAACAGTGCCTTTAGAGGAACGTAGAACGGTCAATTCTGAACTTGGTACACAACCGTTTGTTTGCCGGAAGTCTTCAGTGAAATAAGGAAAACAAACAAGCGCCGCCGCGTTCTTCATCAAGACGATGCCAGCTGTCACACGTCTCATCTAACAACCGACTATTTGAGCACTCAAAAAATCGAATTAATGGGTCATCTGCCGTACAGTCCTGATTTGGCACCAAATGACTTCTTTTTGTTCCCGAACGTCAAGAATAAATTGCGTGGACAACGATTTTCGTCGGCAGAAGAAACCGTTGATGCGTTCAAAGACCATATTTTGGAGATGTCTCAAGCGGAATGGAAAAAATGCTTTGACAAGTGGTTCGAACGCACGCAAAAGTGTATAGATCGTAAAGGAGAATATTTTGAAAAATAATAAATGACAAATTATTGTTTTTTTATTATTTTTATTATTAGGCTCAAAATATAAATAGTGCCCCTCGTATTTGTAATAATTGGATTTATAATCATAAAAATACGTGCACGTCAAAGTGCATGCGTACCCAACGAATATACAAAATTATTTTTCTGAAAAATCAAGCATTGTATAAAGAAGTTTTATTCTATGCGCGCGCGCGTTTTCGATTTATTTTTTCATGTAGGATCATTTCCTTACAGCTTACATTACAAGTTCTAGAACACCGTGCATAAACGTTTCGCACACAGAAAAGATAATTTCGTTAAAGTACCTAAAAATTTAATTAGATACAATAGATCTGAAAATAATTTCGTTGGATCATCAAAATAATTATGTATGACGCTCGAACTGGTTGTTAGAATGTCAAAACTTTTTGCAACATTGCTCATCATGCTTGAGATTGCTACGTAATTATTTAGATGGTCCAACACAATTATTTTCGAATCTGTATCTAGCTAAATTTTTCTAGATATTTCAACAAAATCTTTCTTTTCGTGCAGGAATGCTAAGCGAAAGAATTACTTCACAAGCTTGATCAAAGAAGCTCGAAGATTCGAGCACCAGGAAAAATACGAAAGGTGATGCATCGATGATCGTCAATGACACTCGCTGTGTCGCTAGACAAGTAAATATTTTATTCCAGGGATGATGCAACAGCGATTTTGCAACATCGATTTGAATAAAGACGCTCCGCGAAAAAAAAGCAGAACAAATACAATACATCCGGAATAGCAAGTTGTACGTCTACAGACACGTACTCTCTACTCCAAGATTAATCTCCTCTAATCGAGGGACACGAATTCGTTTTATTCAATATGCAGACGACGTAATTATATCTATTCTATTTATAAAGCCAGGTGTGCGATCAAGATGCGATAATGACCGAAAGCGTAATGTACGAGAAATAAGCTATGTATTCATCAAATGGAAAAACGTGCTCTTTCGATTGTGATCTTTTTCAAGCGATATATTCAAACATCTCGAGCGCAGAGTTTAGTGTACTTTGCCATGGATTACAATCTATAATAATCGTCCAGTAATAATGGAAGATGAATGTTTATCAATCTGTAAAACATTAGATATTAATGAATACATCAATGCACAAATGTGGTCTTGGAATTATTTAAAATCGGTAAAAACCATTCGTCGATCTTTGAACAAAGACAAACAATGAAATGTCCCATTTAAGGCAATGCTAAAGCCCCCCTGTTTTATCACATTCCTATTCGGTGGGATTTCTCCGTATTGGATGTACGGATTGCAAAAGTATTATTACTTAAATTATAGTACGCACACAGAGGATGTTTGCTACACTGGATTTTATGAGAAAATCGAAAAAAAATTATAAAATTTACTTATTTTTGGCTCGCACAGCTGTCACCTCGGATATATATTTGCTTGATATAAGTAAGAGTTTTAGAGTCCATATCTTGAAAATAAGCGGGCAGCAAACATCACATTATTGAAACGAACGATACCGAATTTGTAGAACTAAGATTGAAAGTCTAGAAAAGATATATTCCCACCGAATAGGAAATACGTGTATACAGATGCTTTGCGGAGACTGGGACTGTCAACAGAGCCGAAATGCCGTGTAGTAGTAGTTGCACGGTCTTGCGATAGATGGTGCTGGCATATGTTACATAAGAACAGATGTATGCGTTTGAGTAAGACAGAATGATATATATTATATAATATAATGTAAAAACTAAATCAAAGATGTCGCCACTATTATCGAAATTGGAATTAAAAAAGTCTGTATTATCGACCTTGATTGAGTTGGGTAATCGGTTTAGCATCCCCTTAAGATAGATTTAATTCCAGTATTAATATTTTAAGAGAGTAATTATCTGCAATTATTAGGAAATTAAAAATTCGAAATTTCTCAAGAATTACAAAGGCAGCAGACTCTCGTAATCTCTTTTCGTTAATATAATAACACTTTAATCTAACTAATTCAACTTTAAAGTTAACACCCTGTATGAAATATAGAAATTTTGTAATTATATATATATTATATGGTAACCTTCGCAATGATCTTATTTTAAATAAACGCGACCGCGTTTTTGTATGCATTTAGGGCTAAGTTCGAAAACGATACCCGAGTGCTTCCGGGTATCATTTTATCCTTGTTCACTCAATGTTAAACAAGGATAAGACGATACATGGGGGCATTCACCTCTGTGAAACTGGCCCCACTTTTTCCAAAAATTAAAAAAATAAGTAGAGTTCTGGTTGCCCTCCCAAGAGCTCTAGAGTTCTCTATCAATTTTAGAAATAGTTCCGTCGATTAAGGGGGTGAAAACACCATTTGAAATATCGGGGGGGCCAACTTCACGATTCCGAAATTTTGAAGAGCTATAACTTCTTTACCATTCATTTTAGAACTTTCATCCATATAGAATAATCGATAGAACTCTTTGAGGAGCAAACAGAACTCTCTGAGAAAATATGGATTTCCAAAACAAAAATTTTCAAAAAAAGTAACGAAAAAAAAACGTTTTTTTAGATTTTCGGCATCCTGTAATGAATTCTGACAGCTCCCAAAAGAGTTCTAACGATAATCCTTAATAATGAAACAGCTGAGATCGAAAACAAAAAAGTTCTAGCGCCTTGAATAGAAAATTTCAAAAGTTGAAACTTCAAAGCCCTAGAACTTTTTAGATATCTGTTTCAGCGCATCGCTTATTAAGGATAACCGTTAGAACTCTTAGGGGGGGGGGGGGGGCAACCAGAACTCTAAAGAAAGTACTGGATTTTCGGAAAAATGTTTAACCTACGTGGACTCGGAAAAATTTCAAAAGTTGAAACTTCAAAGCCCTAGAACTTTATATAGCCCTTCAAAGTTTCGGAATCGTGAAGTTGGCCCCCCCGATATTTCAAATGGTGTTTTCACCCCTTTAATCGACGGAACTATTTCTAAAATTGATAGAGAACTCTAGAATTCTTGGGAGGGCAACCAGAACTCTACTTATTTTTTCAATTTTTGGAAAAAGTGGGGCCAGTTTCACAGAGGTGGGGCACTCGGATAACGTTTCCAAACACAATCCAGAACGACAACCGCTTAGTAACAATAAGCGCTCAGTGAATAGTTGGTCTGAATCCATTAACTCTTAAACGCTCACAACGTATTGATATATTATAAATATAGCATACCCTCAACCCAATTCGATTGCTTTATAACTTTTATTTAACTTTTATTAAACACGATCATATTGTTATAAACTGATAAATTGTTTTCAATCAAAACGGTAAATATTAGCGAAGGAACATTACCAAGTAAACGAAAATGTATCTTTAATAATAAAACAGTCACAAACAATGAAAAAAGCATAAGGCGTTTGGAAAAACTATAAAACGTTTAAATGTGGATAACCAACAATCTCTAATAGATAACACCGTATATAGGTACATCGACAATTTCAGGACGCCTTGTATAATCTCGATGAGATCAATCGAGTGGCTAACGTGCCTGACTCACGATTAATCTTAACGTCCTTAACAAGGAAAAAAAGGGGAGAACTCAACGAGCACAGGGCTCTGCGAGATACCGAGATATTAGAAATTGCGATTAACTCGATCGCCGTCGTCGGAGATACGACAGTTCCCACTTCCCGTCGTATCCTCGTCATCGCGAGAGTAAACAGACTGTTTGCGCGACAGAGAATTCGAAATCATTCCGATTTTCACTCCCTGTTTACGTCTCGCGAGAGACAGGCGCGAGACTCGACATCGGTCGACGACGTTGTATGAATGTCTATGTATATACGTATTGTACGTACGAGAATTCGTTTGTACATAGTGTCGACGAGGACTCGTTCGCGTTAAGCAAAATACGAGTCCTAAACGCTACGAACGGCACAATACGGTGAAGCGAGCAAAACAGTTGCGGAGCTACGTCGTCGACAGGAAAAAACTCCTTGGCACTCGCGTGTGTCGCGGAATTGGCAGTAATACAACGATCAACGATCAATGATCGACGACGACGACGACGGCAGCAGAACTCTGAAACTTTCGCGACGACGACAGAACAATTGAAGAGTTTGCTACGACAGTGAGCTAACTTACGTTTTATAAAAACGGAGTAAATAAACTCTAACTCATTTACTTTCCAAGTTTGAGTTTCATAACTATCTTGCGACGTTGGTATTTTTTCCATTATTTTAATTTTAGAGTTTATTTACTCAGTTTTTATAAAATGTTGATTAGTCCACTATTGCAGCAAGCCCTTGAATTTTCTTGGAAGAAGGAACAATGCGGGCGAAATGCGTTATAGAGAAGAGATAAGATAAATAGATAAATAGCACATTTTTTTGGCTCCGGTTACCGGTAACATGGTCCCCTCGACAATTGCAAT
>NW_017299861.1:44874-54563 GCF_001594075.2 Trachymyrmex cornetzi | reverse complement strand
GCGGGGGGGGGGAGAGAGAGAGAGAGAGAGAGAAAGAGAGAGAGAGAGAGAGAGAGAGATGCGATGATATCACACGAAGATCCGTCATTTCCGTTCACCGTGTGCATTTTGTGTGGTATACGAAAGTGCCCACCGCAGCCGGAGTGGGTATCGATTTGGACAAAACAATTGTAGCCAAGTCGCGGTCATAGCGACCCGAGGTACACTTCTACGCACTTGCAATGGTACCGAGGCCGTATAGAGCCGCCGTGTAGAGTCTTTAGTCACCGCCCAGCTCTCAGTTGTCCTCGTCCTCGTCGCCGCCGTCGTCGTTGTCGTCGCCGTCGTCGTTGTCGGAATCGCAATCGTTATCGCAAAGAAGAGAGGGACACGATGTATAGAGTTTGTCCTACCGTATGGGGTAACACTCCCGCGTCGCTGTCATGCCTCCACGTCGTGTTGTTCCCGTGTACGTGTTACGTGCGTATACATACGTGCGCTTACTCGCCGCGCATCCGTCCGTGTGTCCGTATATACGGGTGTGTGTTTGTGTGTGTGTGTGTTTGTGTGTGTGTGTGCGTGTATGTGTACAAGAGCGGCCGTAGAAGCGCGAGAAACCACGGCGATTAAGAGACCAGACGATGGACACGCACGGCGTAGTATATGATACACCGACTGAAAGCGGAGAAGGAACACTCGCGTGCACAACGTACACACGCACGCACGCACGTACGCGCTCTTTACCATTGATACACTCTTGCTTTAGAGCGCGCGCATCATCCTCGCTCACTCGCGAGTTCAGGAGTGAAACACTGCGAGTCTTTCCGCGTACTCGAGATACAACACCTCATCTGACAGTGACGCACCACGAACTGCCACGAAGGCACGAACGGCACGAACTGAATCCTATATCCTAACCGACTGAGCACTGAGCACTCTGAGCAGCTCCGAAACGTGGAACGGAGGAATGGAGGGGCTGCCAGCCGTAATGTGGGGGAACTATCATTCCCGTGCCCCGTGCCCCGTGCCGGTGCCGGTGGTGCGACGAAGGATTGAGAAGGGGCTGCATATCGCAGGTGCGGACGCATAACGTCAAGTACCACGTACAGATTTCAGGACTTTGGTAAAGGTGCAATGGACGGTCATCCTCTTAAAAATTAATGAAATTATACTCATTCGACGCATTTTTCCATAAAACGAAAGAATCTGGTAGAAAAAAGCATCGCTCTGCCCCGCGAACGGAGATATTAAGCGTTAAAGTTCACAACTATTCAGGTTAGGATATCTGTCATAATCACGTAACAATGCGATGCGAGCATGCGTTGCTTTAAAAGTCACTGCTTTAAAAACACAAAAGTACTGTCTAAAAATGACTTTTTGTGTTTTTAAACAAATGACTTTTTATGTTTTTAGACAGTACTTTTGTGTTTTTAAAGCAGTGACTTTTTGTGTTTTTAGACAGTACTTCTGTGTTTTTCTTCAAAATTTAAATCCAACATTTCTTTGAAATAAACATGATAACTGTAGACACGACTCCGTCCTTGTCGTCCAAACCGCAGCGCATTTTCGCATCGCAATGTTAAGCTCATTCTAAATTAGACGCAAGCCGAACGCAAGTTTGTTGCGACAGCCAATGTGAAGCGTTGATTTCAAAATGCAAGCTTCAGATTGGCGTTTAATGTAGAATGGACTTTACGTGACCATGACAGATATTCTAACCTGAATAGTCGTGAACTTTAACGCTTCGCGGTTTGCGGGGCAGAGCGACGCTTTTTTCTACCAGATTCTTTCGTTTTATGGAAAAACGCATCGAATGAGTATAATTTCATCGATTTTTAAGAGGATGACCGTCCATTGCACCTTTACCAGGACTTCCAACAAGAGATGCACTAGAGATATCCGGAAAATATCCGATATCCGGTATTATCCAGTACTTTTTTATTATCTGATCGGATAACCGGATATTATAATTAGCATCCGGCTATATACAGGGTGTCTGACGTAACTGTGATCACGATTTTTCCGTCACTTCCGATTAGAGTCCTATATATAGAGAAAAGCGACATTGATGTCCGAGTTTCTGATTGGTAGTCTGATATGTATTCTGATTGGGTATCCTCTCCTAAGTGAAGCAGTCATATTGTGACCGCAGCTGATTATATGTAGCTGCACATGTGATTACGACACATGTGGCCGCCGACTTCAGTTGTATCTCACTTGTCAGAATGCAAAAGGAACGTGCATTCAACTAAGTTATGACACAGAGAATCACTACATCCTTGTTATTCACATCGAAGTACAGAATTGGAGGTTGGAGTGTTTATGTTTACGACACTTTAGCGGTCGGAACATGGCGGCGTAGGGAGTGATGGTTGGGATCCGATCTGGTGGTGAGGGTTCGATGTCGTTTCTCTCTATATATAGGACTCTACTTCTGATGATCTAACAAAAATTATTTTGGATAAAAGTTAATCAGTTTTCAATCGGCTACAAATTGCAATATAAAAAATTTGGAAAATATTCTTTTTTAGGAAAAAAGTCAAGGTCATCCTAATTTTTTTAAATGGCACTACATATTTTGCTTCATAATATTATAACTGATATCGAGACAAATCCAACGATCTGCTATACTATGACCTGGAGATGACCTTACAGTCAAACGTGAGGAACAGACGTAGCCATTTCGGAATTCGTGATATTCCCGAATGTATTATAGTTCAAAATTTATCACACACGTGTAGTATGTATTCTTGTGTTCAGTTTTAGTCTGTCGTTAGAGCAAATCTTAGCTCAGTTTGTCGAAAATGTATTCCTATAATGAGAAAGTTGATATGGTGCTAATATTCAATGAATGTAAAAGAACTCAAGGTCATTCTCTATCTATTTGTTAATACGTAACTAAATTATTCACAAAAACAGGACAGAAAAAGACTGACTGCTAAGTTAGCTAAGTTTTATTTAATTATTCTTACCTTTCTCTAAAAGAACATTCTTTACAGTGAGAAACAGTGTTACAATCTAAAGAATCGATCATATTCGATCATAAAGCACAAGCTAATTGATATATCTTTTTTATTAAAATTGAAAGATATTTTAATTTACTGTTCACGTTCCTAAAAATTATTTGAATTATACATATACCGTGGTGGCATTAGTTATCGACACATTAAGCAATTCTTCTAACCTCTTTTGTATAATTAATATTAAAAATATAGAGTAAAATTATATTTTATTTATTCAATAAACTTCTTACGTTCTCAATAAAAAGATAGTGAAATTATATTTTATTTATTCCATAAACTTCTTACGTCCTCAATAAATATTATAGGATCTTCTTCAGAGAGTAATAATAAATTTGTAATAATTGAATAAAGTACGCAACTTGAAAAATCACAATAATCGATACATTAAGGGAATGCTGGAGCCTGCTGTATTACCGATAAAACTAGCGTTTTTGATGTTTTTGTTCCTGTCGAATTTCTTCGTAGTAGTTTCACAGAATAAAAATTCCTTTTCCACAATTAAAATGTACATGCTAATATACTTGTCGATGGTGTATTTTGTTTTCAAAATTGGAAAAAATAAAAAATTACAGATTTCTCTCTCTTTATCCATTTTTATCTCAGTACGACAACCAACGTTAAAGGGATGCTAAACTGATTACCCAACTCAATCAAGGTCGATAATACAGACTTTTTTAATTCCAAATTCAATAATAGTGGTGACATCTTTGATTTAGTTTTTACATTATATTATACAGGGTGACCCATTTTAACTTAGACAGCCAAATAACTCGAAACATCGCGATTAAATAAAAAAATGTTTAAAACAAAAATTGTTGGATATGAAGGGGCTGATTGAACTATGACCTTGACAATGACCTTGACCTTCATTTTCAAGGTTATTTAAAGGTCTACTTTCAATTTTCAAATAGAAATCCATATTTTTGATTCAAGAATCTAATAGCTGATGTCGAGAGCTTTCCAAAACGCTATAATGAAATATTTTTTCATGAAGTACTTTTCAAGTACTCCATGCTTCAAAGTTACAGTATCGCCGGCATTAGCATTACCCAAAATATTTAATCTTGGAGACTGGCCAGTCAAGGCGAGATCGGTCAGTGGTCCGTGAATCTTGACCTTCAGTGAACGCACAAATAAAAACATAACGCGTGGTATTACATATCTTGAGGAATGCTAGTGCCGGCGATACTGTAACTTCGAAGCATTATAACTTGAAAAGTACTTCATGAAAAAATATTTCATTAAAGCGTTTTGGAAAGCTCTCGACATCAGCTATTAGATTCTTGAATCAAAAATATGGGTTTCTATTTGAAAATTGAAAGTAGACCTTCAAATAACCTTGAAAATGAAGGTCAAGGTCATTGTCAAGGTCATAGTTCAATCAGCCCCTTCATATCCAACAATTTTTGTTTTAAACATTTTTTTATTTAATCGCGATGTTTCGAGTTATTTGGCTGTCTAAGTTAAAATGGGTCACCCTGTATAATATATATCATTCTGTCTTACTCAAATGCATACATCTGTTCTTATCTAACATATACCAGCATCATCTATCGCAAGATCGTGCAACTACTGCTACACGGAATTTCGGCTATGTTAACAGTTCCAGTCTTCGCAAAACACCTGTATACACGTATTTTCTATTCGGTGGAAATATTTCTTTTCTAGACTTTCAATCTTAGTTCTACCAACTAAGTTCTACAATCTTAGTTCTATAAACAACTCGGTATCGTTCGTTTCAATAATGTGACCTCAGCTGCACGCTTATTTTCAAGATATGGACTCTAAAACTCTTGTATCAAGCAAAAATATATCTGAGGTGACGGCTGTACGAAAGTCAAAAGTAAGTGAATTTTTAATGAATCTGAAACTTTTTTCGATTTTCTCATGAAATCCAGTGCAGCTGAGGTCCTGTTTGTGCGTACTTTAATTTAAGCAATAATACTTTTGCAATCCGTACATCCAATACAGAGATTTTTCACCGAATGGAAATGTGGTAAAACTGGAGGCTTTAGTATCGCCTTAAAGGTAAAATGGTTTATCGATAATACAGGCGGATTCAGCATCCGTAGTAGTTGATACAAGTGGAACCCAATCTTCGACAGTTATGTATACAGAAAATATAATTTGCATGAAGCTTTTCTACTGATTTATATAAACGATTGAAATTTATGTATCTTAATACATGTATCTTAATCTAAAAGTTAATGATAGGTATTGATAAAAAGTGGAACTGCTTATACGCGATAATAGGTATCAATTTTTACATTTACTCAGACCTTTTTATACATGACTAATTTCATTATTATATAAGCAACTTGCGTTGCTGACCTTTTCACATTGTTTTATCATGAAAACCTCCACTATACAAACCTCTCAACTTTCATTACTTCTGACATCTAGTGTCGATAACTAAAATAATTCGTCGATAACTGGTGCCACCACGGTATTAGATAATATTAGATAATATTAGATAATATTTATAATATGTTTACTTTTGCTATGTGTGACTATAAAATATAAAATACAAAGCAATCTTTTCGCGTATATTATGTATAATAATATACACTATATATATGTATATGGAAGTATATATAATTTCAATCAATAAATTTTTACATATTGTATTTTACAATTAGTTTTCTACCAAATTTTTTGTAATTTAAATAATTTCAGATATGATGTCACAAATTCGCCTATTTGACTCTTTAGATAAATACAATTCAAACTTGCATATGAGTAATTGGTAATAATCGTGATGGACAATTCGGATATTTATAACTATATCGTATTCAGATACTGCAACAATTAGGAATACGGGTATCCAATTAGAGCTTTATTTAACAAAAATATATGGAATATGTATGTAAAACAAAGGATCTAAAGTTTGTTCAGAAATGTGAAAACTCAAACACGCTATCACATCCTTGCAAGAAAAATGAGTCAAAAATATCAAATTATTCAGGAGTAATTTTAAAAATTGTATTTTACAATTGATTATTTATCACGGCAGTAATACAAGTTAAACACAAATTATAACTTAAAACTAATCATAAATTACTTGTTTCGAGTTCTTTAAAAGTAATATAGATATTTTGGTAATTATACAGATCAAGGGACACCGGGCCGATGACCTTGACCTTGACATATGTTATCAAGGTCATAATCCTGAGTGACCTTCAGAAAGTTTTAATTGGCGGTCACCGTTTATTAAAAAGTTATGAACAAAAAAAGTTTGAAAGATAAGCATTATTTTTGCATCATTTCTGCTATATATGCAATACTAAACACTATTCTACATAGGTTTTGACTTTCAATACGATGTGACTTATACTCCTTTCTCCCCCTGCAAAGGGGCGCATGAGTCTCACCTCCGACTCTCAACCGCCCTCCCTCCTACAAAGGGGCACACGACTCTCACCCTCCCTCCCCCTGCAAAAGGGCGCACGACTCTCACTCTCTCCTCCCCTGCAAAAAGACGTGCGACTCTTACCTCCGGGAGGAAGAGGATGAGAGTCGAAGGTGAGAGTGGTGCGCCCCTTTGTAGGGGGGGGAGGGGGTGAGAGTTGGAGGTGACAACTTTGTTTTAGGTGTCAACTTTGCTTCCGCCGTTTTTTTCCGAAATTCAAGGCTTTATTGTAAAAAACTGGTTATACATTTATGATTCAAAGTACTGTCCATCGCTGGCCACTACTTTCTCCTAGCTTTCGGGCAGCGTACGAATCCCGCGTCAAAAAAACTGATCATCTTTTGAGGCGATCCACGAATCGATCCAATTTTTTACAACTTCATAAGACCGGAAGTGCTGGTCAGCCAGACCGTATGCCATTGATCAAAACAAGTGATAGTCAGAGGGAGCAAGGTCTAGAGAATACGGCGGGTGGGGTAGAACTTCCCATTTCAACGTTTCCAAGTATGTCTTGACCACTTTTACAACATTGTCATGCTGCAAAATCACTTTATCGTGTCTCTCGTTGTATTGTGGCCGTTTGTCTTTCAATGCTCGGCTTAAACGCATCAATTGTGTTCGATACCGATCGCCTGTGATTGTTTCAGTTGGTTTTAACAGCTCATAATACACGCCGAGCTGGACCCACCAAATACAGAGCATGACCTTGGAGCCGTGAATATTCGGTTTGGCCGTCGACGTGGAAGCATGGCCGGGAACTCCCCATGATTTTCTGCGCTTGGGGTTATCGTAATGAACCCATTTTTCGTCCCCAGTCACAATGCGATGCAGAAATCCCTTCCGTCTTTGCCTTTCAAGCTGCTATTCACAAGCAATCAAACGCCGTTCAACATCTCTCGGCTTCAATTCGTACGGCACTCAATTTCCTTGCTTCTGAATCATTTCTATGGCTTTGAGGCGTTTTGAAAAGACTTGTTGAATCACTCCCAATGATCGTGCTAATTCTTCTTGATTTTGACACGAGTCTTGATCAAGTAATGCCTCCAATTCTGCATCTTTGAAAACCTCTCTTCCATCGCTATGCCGATCTTCGACGTCAAAGTCACCGTTCTTGAAGCGTTGAAACCACTCACGACACGTTCTTTCACTATTAGCGGCCTCACCATAAGTATTTGAGAGCATTCGATGAACCTCAGCCGCAGATTTCTTCATATTGAAGCAGAAAATTAAAACCTCCCGCAAATGACGAGAATTTGTCTCGTAAACTGACATTTTCAATCGAGAATAACTTTATGATGCAGATACAAATCGACTAATGTTTCTATGGGGTTATGTTGACAGATGCCCAAGTTTATTGTATGACGTCTATGATCTATTTATTTCGACCACCACTTACCGCTAAAGCTATCTATAGGAAAACGACGGAAGCAAAGTTGTACACCTATAGCAGAAATGATGCAGAAATAATACTTATCTTTCAAACTTTTTAATAAACAGCGACCGCCAACTAAAATCTTCTGAAGGTCACTCAGGATTATGACCTTGACATATGTCAAGGTCAAGGTCATCGTCGCGGTGTCCCTTAATCTGTATAATTATCGATATTTTTGTTATGGTATTATGTTATCCCTAACATTTACTCCTATATTGATTTGTTTCATTTTTTCTTGTATTATTTTTCTTTAGGAAATATTTGAAATTAACTTGTATCAATTTCCCTGATTGAAAGAAGGTGACAGTCTAGCAATGTATTTAGAATACAATTCATACATAATAGAAAATTCAAAAATTTTCGATTTTTGTCATTTTTCATGCAATACGTTAACAAATTTTTTTTGTAGAATATTTGAAATATGATAAGTAAGTAGTTGATTGCGTAACTGATCGATACAGTAGTTTGTCACAAATTGTTCTTACCAAAAAAAGTTCCAAGATCGTATTATATTGCACTCCCCATTATATTTAAATTAATTGCATTTTCAATTATATTTCAACTATTAGTTATCTTTCTGTCTAGTAGGCATTGCATTAGTGTAGTCGTGCTGACTTCTACCATATTCATGTAAATTTCTTACGTACGTAATAAATTAAATTAAACTAAAGTAAATAAAATTATTATTCAAAAAATATTGCGCATGATATCTTACTTTTATTACGAAAAGAACGAAATGCTGAAATCTCAAAATTTAGGTAGAAGGCAAATTTGAACATAATTTTATTGGACCAAAATAATTTTATTGGATCAAAATAATTATATAGAAAATTCAAGCACGCTAAGCACTGTTTTAAAAAGTTTTGACATTCTAGCAATCAGCTTGAGCATCTTGTGTATATAATTATTTTAATAATTCAACAAAATTATTTTCTGTATCTAGCTAAATTTTTTATACAGATCTGTATCTAGCTAAATTTTTTAATATTTCAACAAAACCGTTCTTTTTGTGTACAAAAATACTGAAAAAAAATTTCTTAAATCTAAATAGTATTTTCTTCAATAGTACTAATTGTAAGTAAACACTTCTCTATTGCAAATGAATATTTACTGTAAATTTAATGTAAACATACACTACTTGATGTAAGTATTACTTTCTTTTTTTGAATATTTATTTGCAGTAAAGAAATATTTACTTAGTACTATTCAAGAAAATATTACTTAAATTTTGGAATTTTTCTTTCAGTGCACTTTTGTCCAAGTCGACGTATTATTAAATCAGATATATTATCATTTGTAGAATTAAAATGAGGTATTAAACGACTTTGATAGCGTGTAAATTTAGCGATACACGCCAATACTCATGAGAATCAAATAGCAAGATTGCTTGAAAGTAAAATATATATACGCAAAAGCGATATTATACGCCCTAGTCGAATTATGGCAGCGCGTAACAATTGGAATAAACGCTACAAACTCTCTTTCCAAGTTATTACCGAAATATATCTCCATTTGATATAAATAATTCTTATAATATCACCGACGCAAATAACACATTACACAATCATTCCATTGTAAAGCGCGCAAAGCGATTCGTTATCGAATCTAATACTTCAAGTACATTCTTCGACTTTAGTGACTCTATAGATCGCACCAGTTAATCGTAAATTTATTAATAAAAAGCGCAAATTATTATTATTATTATTAGCAATCTCTCAATTAGTGCCATTTTATTTTCCAATCCTGACGTTCTCAATTTCGAGTCGTTATTTTCCGGGTATGTGAAGTTAGCATCCCAACTATAGTACTCAGGAGTTCTGAATAGAGTTCCCGTTTCTTTTTGACG
>NW_017299861.1:29287-42956 GCF_001594075.2 Trachymyrmex cornetzi | reverse complement strand
AACTCTTGTTATAAATTATATAGAACTCTTTGTCTCGTCAAAAAGAAACGGGAACTCTATTCAGAACTCCTGAGTACTATAGTTGGGGTGGTAACTTCACATACCCTTATTTTCCTACATTAGTAATATCATTTCGATCGAATATTGTTTTGTTTCATTCAAAGCTACCATATATAAAAATCGATTTAGAAAAAAGATTAGAATAGATAATAGAAATGAGCTTAAAATCAATTTTTATTACGCGAAGAAATGAAATCAATATTCAACAGAATTATTTATTATACTGAATTATTTATTTCCAAAACAAAAGGAAATTTCTATTTCCTGAAATTCTTATTTCATAATTAATTTAGAAATGAAGTGCATTTTTAAGTCAATTTATCAGATTAATTTATTATATTTTGTATGTGAAAACTCCAGAACAGATACTTGTCATTTTCGAAGTCTACTATATTATCTATCTCCGCACGCGTGTTTTAGGTGGCATAAAATATTTTACAACTTTCAAAGTTTAGCTATGAAACATTACGCGACATAGAATAATCATGAATATGAACACAAATAGGAAACGCACACAAATAGGAAATTTTAAAGATATCATTAAAAAATCAGTAGTCTTATCCTATACGTAAAACGTCATGTTGCTCATGTGAATAAACACACATTTTTATACCACTAGAATCGAAGCTATTGGTGACTTACTTTACAACGGCGATATTATACGAGTCAATCTTATATTATATTATTACAGTTTATATTATTATTGTTGTTTTTATCGTATATAAAGAATTTAAAAACAATAAGCGATACTGGCATTTTAAGGATTCAGTAATTTACGAGGCTTTACACTTTTTTGATAAGTAACACGAAATCGCTTTTCTCGGATATACTCCGTGATTACAAGCACTTGTCGTATCCAGTCGACATCGAGATTCGAAGAATTCTCTCGTGAATTTCATCCCTACGAATGTACAGCCCTGGGACGCCACAGGGCTTAATATCTCTACGAGGATAACAGAGAGGAAGGAAGATAGGGGCGATCTTACAGGAGGGAGTGCTGATGCTCAAGCCATAAGCGCGACGAAGGGACCATCGAATGAAAAAGAGAAGAAAAAGAAAGGGAAAAAAAGGTAGGATCTACTCTCTCTACGAAGAGAGAGCGCCGCGTCGACGAACGAGGGCCCCTTCCTCTAAAAAGCCGCACCCATACGGGTCCAGAGAACTCCCTGACACGGCCCTGAGAAAACCGAGTAAACACACTCTGTGACGCGCCCGTGCGAGTAAAGGATACCATGAAGATACCGAAGAAGCGACTGTTTGAAATCGCTATCGTTTCGACGAGATTAGAATATTAGATTTCCATGGTTGCGAGCTGCGATGCGTTAACGCGATTGGCGCAACTATCTAAACGCGGCGATTAATGCGCGTGACGCAATTCTCATCTATATATCAAATAGTATTTGCTCGAGAGTTCAGTTTTTCTAAAATTACACAGGGGTCCTTAATCTTTTGTTTCGTTTTTTCAATTTTCCTATATATCTACGAAAAGGCCAGTGGTATTACTTTCCCGTAGATCACGCGAAAGTAACGATAGTCAGAAATAGACGGCAAGGAAAAGCGAAAAGTGTTGCACGAACGCGACTTTCGAACTAAATGAGATGTTTATAAAATTAAAAATCTAGAATTGTACAAATTCCAATTTACCAATATTCTGGACATAATTAGTTCGCCGAATTATCCGATTATTTGGATTTGAATATCCGAATTATACTTGAATGATTCGGATCTTAATGTTCAAAAAGTCGCGTATAACCAAATTCGTGAACTTATTACCTCGAATTCAAATTATTCATTGAAAAGTGAGAATTGTATAATATTTTTATACAAGAAATAAAACAGATATATATTTATGAAGCATGTCAAATTTAATTGCAATTGTAATAAAAATATAATTAAAATTTTAATAATAGTACATTATTTTTATGTGTACATTGTATAATTTTGTTTTTATTAAATTTTTCATGTAAAACATTTTAATAATCTTAATTTGATCTTTGTTTCTGTTTATTTTTTTTAGTTCGATAATTCGAATTAGATTTAATTTGGTAAATATCTCTCTCTCTCTCTCTCTCTCAATTTATTTGGATAATCCAAACATATTATAGCGATATTTCAACAATTAGCTAACAATTGTTTTGAATATTACATTATTTATATTATCCTGATATTTATAGTTCCAATCTAAACCAAGTTAGCAAGAAACGAACGATTACGAACGTGATAAACTCTTTCCTTCCGATACATTGAAATAAGACGAAATACATTCAATGTCAATGTACATACGTTTAGTTCGTATTCGCGATGTCGCGCCGCTCGTCCATGCTCGTCGAAGAAATTTGTTAATTCGTGTTTATTCGCGTTCGTTTGCTCGATTTGGATCCAACTTAACGCATGCGCTTTTTAATTCTATTGACTTACGACGTGACGTGATGGTTTATTTGTTTGAGGAAAAATCATTGGATGGATACAATCTATATTGTATTGTAAAAATAGTAGATATATAAAATTATCTAAATAAATGCGTATGATGTAGAAATATATAGGTACGCCGTGCATTTAATTACAAAATTGAATTTATAATTTTGATAGATTTATTGTTGATATAGTTTTCCATTTCATGTAATTCACATACTTTTTTACAGTGCGTGAAAAACGTACATAGATTCACACGGAGTGTCACGCATCATGATGATCGTTGAGCGGCTCTCAGCCAAAACTCGCGGAACAATATCGAGCGAGCGACTCTCGCGTGCGCACCGCTTACGTTCACTTTTTAACTTCGTGGACGTGGAATGAATTCTACCGGGAATTTTACATGTAGGTACTCTTATCGACGTCGAATCTCTTTTACTCGAAATTATATCTCGTATGATGATACTGTAATACAGTCTATACGTGTTACCGTGCTACGATCGCGCGCCTGCCATTGCGCAGCGCCATTCTTTCATCATAGACGAGAGCGTCAAGCCAGATGCTATCATGGCCGAGCACACCGTGTACGCTGATAACTCTGAGTTAAGCCAAAATCAACACACAGCGCTGCGGATCGGGCATCACGCAATACAACAACCGTTTCGTGAATGCGTCACAGTGCATCACATCGCGTCGAGTGACAAAGCTTAAGATGTTTTTTTTCTTTCGTTCTCTTTGTCTCTTCTCTTGCTTTATATCTTTCGTTCCGTTTCTTTCTCACGACTCGTCTCTAGACATAGCGTGCCAGGCGGTTCGTCAAATTTGATATAGAAAAGATCGATTGCTTCTTTTTTTCTTCTTTCTTTCCGGATATCCGTCCTTTTAGAGACGTAATACATGTGCTGCGCTTTAAGGAAAAGTTACTTCTGCGTTTTAAAAGGAAAAGAAGGCGTCTCCCTTGCTCTCGACCGCTCGCTATTTACTCTACCTTTCATTTTCTCATAATGTCTTCCTTCTCTCCGTTTCTCCTCCCTCCCCCCTTCCATCTCCGAAATCCCAGACGGGAAAGTGAGTTTCGGAACATGACTGTTAATTTTACGTAACGAGCGTATAGCCCGCGCTCAGCAGGAACGAGTTCTCCCTTCTCGCTATCTCGTATGTTTTCGGAGATCCCAAATCGTTAACTAAGTTTTCCGATTAGTTGACCTAAGTCGGCCGATGTTCGAAGGTTTCTACACTCTTCGAAAAGATTTTAGATTCTTTAAGGTATCGCACGTCGCGCGCATAACAGAATGATGTGGGCATCAATTTCGTTCATTACGCACGATGCATTAAATTTTGGTGATTAAAACCGATAAGAATTAATACATTGACCGAATTAATAATGTTTAATAATAAAAAATAAAGAGGAAAACATAGGTATACGTTCCAATATCGTCCCTTTTTTCTTTAGTATTCGATCATGCACGCAGAAACATATGGTTTATCTTAAAAGAGAGGTAAGTAAAATATCTCGCGGATACTTGCTTTCCGATGTTAACGCAATCTGTTTGCGGGCGTTACAGAAAAGGTGAGCAGATCTGCGCACGTGGGATCTCTTCGAAGAAATCTGTGTCCGTGTGCGAGGTTGCGTGCGAAATAACACGGATTTCGTGCCACGCGTTTGTAGCACGGAGAAGTGACGAGGGGGGGGGGGGGGGGGGGGTGCTCCGCTTTCTGTTCTCGATGACGAAATATCGATGTGGACACGGGAAAGCGTCTTACGGGATGGTACTTGCAAAATTGAGTGTTGCGATATTTACAATTATGCGTCTTCGTACGACAAAGAACACGGCCCGTTTGTCAATATTTCAAACGAGATAGAGCCGTGCACTAATTTCACAAAATGCGTGCAGAATAGAGACAAAGGTGAGGATCGAATAGAGATAGATAGGAAGAGGAGAAGAGCGGAGAGAGATAACGGAGAAGCGAGAAAGATAAAGCAGGATACAGAACGAATAGGGTTGCTCCATTCTGTATCAACTATGCACCCTTATCAATTGGAAAATTGGTATGTGCAATGGGAACGGAAGAGGAGGGGAAAGGCTGTATCATACGAATGAGGGTGATGGTATAAGGACGGAGAGCGCGAGGCAAGAAGGGAAGGGAGGACCAGTGCCGGATTTACCGTTAAGCCACCTTCGCGAACCCGGTTAACATTAAAAGCCATCACATAACATAAGTAATGTTTCATAGGATTCTATATCGTTATTTTTTTCACAATTATTATAAGAATTTTAATCGATTAATCTCTCATAATTTAATTTTTAACACTCGATGTAGAAACTTATCACGTATCGTCCATGATTACAAATAAGCGTAAAAAATATTTCTATATATTCATAGCAACGCAAAATGAAATGTTACAGTGAAACCAATAATTTACTAATAAATATAATAGCAGTTATACTCTTTTGTTTTCGTAAGAAAATATCATTTCGATTACAGATTGTGGAATAAGGTTCCTGGGAATTAAAATCCATCATTGGAGATAAAGAAAGAGAAGATATAAAGAAGGGTGAAAAGAGAAGAAGCGATTAGATCTGTGTTTTCGGGATAGGGCCATTGAGGTTGAAAAGATATCTTTGACCAGTAACACCTATTGCACTGCTTATTGGACGCGAGGAATGATGAGTAACGAGCGATATCCAATGAAAGTTCTGCTTTTTCTCACGTGACGATGTAAAACTGAGCTCTCATTGGATATCGTTCGTTGCTCATTGCTCATCGCGTTCAGTGTGCAGTAGGCATAAAGCGACTGGCGATATAACCTGAAATTTTTCTTGCTGGCAGCACGTTCGCCGATGAGTGACATCAAAGATGTTGCCGTGTCGACGACCCGCATCGTCTATGCACCCTTGTGAATTGGAAAATTCCGCGCTCGCTAGTGAAGAGACACGAAGAAGATAGTACATATAAAAGACAGGGACGTATTTAGCGACTAGAAAAGAGAGACGAAGAAAGAGCTAAGAGGAAAAGGAAGAACTAACACATGTAAAAGGCACAGAAGAAAAAAATGGAGTGTTACAAACATATTCTCTATTATTACATGCACTAACTTATAATAGCAGTTATTAATGTGCTTCGTTGTATTTTCTTTTATAAGGATTATTGCTTATTTTTTAACGTCAATAAATAAATGATATTATATATCAGTATATATTAATATGTATATTATATGTATATCGAAGTTGTTCAGATCGATCTTATTTTATCTATTTATGTGCTTTTTTATCTACACATTGTTCTCAAATAAACTAAATTATGACTAAAAAAATGTCTTTTTATTTATTAGCTATTCCAAAGCTAATCTCGCGAAATCTCTGTACATTTTTAATCTCTTGTAAAACAAAAAAATGATCTTGACAGTTTCCTTACGGAAAGACGTACTCTAAATTCTGTGGCAAAAATTCAGAATGCAAAAAAGGAGACTCGAAGCATTTATATCTCGAAAGAGAACGGGAGAAAGGAACAAATGGTGGGAGTATATAGAAAAGGGAGACAGATAGAGCGAAGATTGATAAGGTTGTACAAGGCGCATGCGTTACTCGGGCGTTGTAAGCGTCGGAAACGTGTTGACACACGAGAGAAACTAAGAACAAAAAAGGGGAAGTCAGAAGGGAAGGAAAGAGATAGAGCGTCGCGTGTAGCTCTAATGCCAGAACGTCAGATCGCCCGTATGTATTAAGGCCCGTCTACAATACACGGAGTAAGAAGTAAGAGTAAGAAATTGACCAATCACAGTTGAATATTCTTCTCACATTCGACTGTGATTGGTCAATTTCTTACTCTTACTTCTTACTCCGTGTATTGTAGACGGCCCTTTATATGTCTCTCGATGTGGTTTCCAAACTGCGGGTCCCGTTCTATCGTCGCTGTCGGTCCTCACGAGAGCCACCCAGCGGCGTTGCGCGTTGCCATAACCACCGTACAATGAATGGAGATGCGATCGTGGAGATCCACGTTCGATCGATCGCGACGAGCTACAGGCTAATAAGGGGGAAATTATTGTGCGAGTTTAAAACACACACACACAGTGTGCTCTCTCGTCCAGCAGCGAACCGCCCAGGGCCGAGAATCGAATCGCGGAATCCCTCTTTGTCGTAACATATCACAAAACTAAAAGAAAAAACATAAAGAAATATATATGCTCCGATGCAATCGAAAAACTTAAGGATATTGCAATTAATTCTAATTAAGAATTCAGTTTCATAAATGCAACAAAATTTATTTTATCATTTAATTCATTATAACCTGTATTCTTATGGCTATGAATAAACATAGGAATCAATAGGCACTTTTCACTTCTTGGATTAACTTATAGTCAACTTATATAAAGTATTCTCTCAGAACTCTCAGACTCAACAGTGAATCAACTCACGGAAAGTAAAAAATAAACATTTTCTATTAAATTTCCTATTAAAGGGAATCGTCTGTTTATCAATTCAATAGGACCTACACACATACGATTTACATGTCATTTACACATCACTGCACACTATCGCACATCAATATCGTACGTACACACACACACATACACATATGTACAAATTTTCTAATTAATTAATCTTTCACTAGAGATCTAAACGTAATTTTAAAAACTCAACATTATTTATGTAATCTCTAGTTCAAATCAAGATTTTTTTATATGTACAAAGTATACAAAACTTTCATATAAAGCAAATATTGTTATAAGTCGACGTCAAAAGCCGATGAAAACTATACAATTTTTTAATTTTTTTTGTTTTTTACATAAAGAAAACCGGCTACATTACCGTTTACATTTTAACTGTGAAAAAGGATTTTTAAATCTGTGGTGTAAAGGCAGTTAGACAAATATAATATCTACTTATTTGAAAAATATTTAATAAAACATAGAAACGACTTTAGAATCCCCTACGTAGAAAAGATAATTGTATACTATAAAGTCAATAATGATGTGCTACGATATATTTTTATACGCCTGCGACAGTAACATAAAATTATTTGTATCTTTGGATACAAAAACGTCGAGTTAATTAAACCTCAGGAATTTTATTGAGTCGATTGACATATTAATACTACAAGAGTTACGGATTGTGAGTTTTGTACAAAAAACTTAAATGTAATTTTTCTCTCGGAGCAAGTCTTTATAAAGTTGGACCATTGTGTATCAAGCGTGCTCGTACACGCTTTCAGAGAGTTCGTTTCAGAGACAGGTGATACTTGAAGGGAGAACAGGGAAGGTAGGAGAGGAAGAAGAGGGTGGATGCACAGGTCGACTTCGAAGGGAACGTCGCTTCGAATAATTCCGAGACGGTATTCATACAGTCTTGCGGGTGCTTTGTAATTTCAAAGCGTCGTGCAGGGCCGTAGCTATTGTATGGTGAAAGCGTGTGGATATATATCTCTCCCCCCCCCCCCCCCCCCCCCTCCCCTCTCTCTCTCTCTCTCTCTCTCTCTCTCTCTCTCTCTCTCTCTCTCTCCCTTCCTCTCTCCCTCTCCCTATTTTTTCGTTATAGAAGAAAATCAAGTAAAATGTAATAAGTATTTCACAATTGTATATGTATACGTGTAAATTGTATACACGTATCGCGCGTCGCGGTATTATATAAATACAAAACATTAAACCATCGATATTATCGATGTTTTAATTTGTATCTGTATACGTTATGTACTGTCTTGTAAAACGCAAGGTGTGTTACAAATTTAATAAACGAATTTTCTATAACAACTGAATAAATAAATGAATAACTACATTTTTTGAAGACGCTATTACTCATGCTCGTATATTTCCTTCGAAAATCTTGATTGCGCATCCTTTGATCATATCAAGTTCCACGTTTTAACACAAAAGCCTATCGATTATTTTTAGTACCCTTTTTCGCAAATGGAATGTTGCGCACCGATGCATCCGCTTCATTCAAAAGAACAACAGTTATGTCGCTTCGATCGCACCGAAGTTTGTAGGGAGTTCGCAGACGATCGACGCCCCTATAGGAAATTCATCATCCGCTAAATTATTACGCTGCTCACAACGAACATAGAGCGCGTCCACGTCGCGCAAAGTGGCTCTTATAATTTGCTCCATAATGTAAGAAGAACGATGAGGAAAAGTGGGAGAAGAACACGCGCCACGCTGCGCATCTATAATTTCCATCTATGTGCGACTGTCGTTACAAAAGCTCTATTTTTCATGAAACTTTTAGAATCTCAAGTGCTTTTACAATTTGCAAGTTTCAAATGAATAACCTCCGCCGACTTGGCGAACTGAGTCTTGCAACGAATCCGTTTTCTCAGAAAGTGGATGAAGATACATCGATTACCATGAAAGCTCAGGTATCCTTTGTATAATGTATTACGGAAAGGACGAGAGGGACCTCTGTTGTCCCTGCTCTGCTAACTTTTCAGCTATTTCGTCGAAACCACGGACGTGAAACATATGAATGTAGTACTAAATATATATAGTCAAATCCATAAATGCGAGGTTGCGGAAATGCTTAGTTTTCAAAATATTCAAATTTTATTTGATTAAAACAATAAATCAATCAATTGGGCTCTTCAGATAATTAATTAAAATACACAAAAATAAATAACGGGCAATTAAGAGCCTTAAAAAAAAGCTTCTTATGTGGGACAGACCAGCCGTAAATTAAAGACGAGAATTAATGAACACAAAAATGACATTAACAAAAGGAGTGGGAATTTATCTGTTATTTCTGAACATAGGTTACAATTAGAACATGAATTTGATTGGGTTAACACAGAAATTTTGGATAATGAGAGACATATTGGTAAAAGATTGGTGTCTGAAATGCTGAATATCAAAATGCAAGACAACGGTTTAAATTTGAAATCAGACACGGAGTTCTTGCACCATGCTTATACGAACATAATCAAAAAATTCTGATTGGTTTAAATATTCTGAAGCAGCTATCTACAATATGTTTCAATTCGATGACTTATGACAATTGTTGTTTCCTTTTTTATTTTTGTATTTCTTAATGTCGATTTCACAATTGACTTTACGATTGACACTGCGAACGTTATGTCGTGTCTTGTATAATAAATTATTTAATACTTCTTTCTTGTCAACTGAATTTATGGAATATGTATTTTTGTGCAATTATGGTGTACAGTAAGTAGATCTCCGTACAATTTATAGTCTTCCAATGTTTGTCTCTAACGATTTTATGTTTGATTTAGTTGTCATTCAGTTAATCAACTAATTGAGGATTACACACACTCTCCAGATAAGGTAATCCGTGAAATTTACTTACTGCACTTCATGGTTTGAACTTTGGATCATCTTCTTGTTGGGATTATGAACTGCAAAATGCTGAGGATGACTTGAACATAGCCGAAACGTTCATGTAATAGACATTTTTGAATTATATGTATATAAGTACCGCACGAATTACTGCGTTTTTTTTAGGCTCTTAATTGCCCGTTATTTATTTTTGTTTATTTGATTAACTTGATTAACGTTTTTAAAGATTTTGACAAGAAGAAATAATTAGTATTAAAAATTACAATATTTTGTTGACTAAATAGTTTTATGTTAATATATTGACACGAAGCGACTGTCACTCCACCTCTCCACCTACATCAAGGGCGCACAACTTCCACACGAAGCGACTTTCACCCCACTCCCCCTCTCCCATGCATCAGGGGCGCAAAAGCGACTTTTATCCCACCTCTTCCCCTGCTTCAGAGGCGGACGACTTTCTACGCAAAACAAGGTTTTGCCTCACCTCTCTCTGTAAAGGGAAAATATTGCTTAAATATATATTTTGTGTTCAAAAATTACATACTATTCAAAAAAATTGTATTGTTCATAACTTTGTAATAAATAACGAGTGACAGAAAAGATCAATGATCTTGACCTCCTCGAACATCAAGGTCAAGGTCAGGTCAGTTGGAGGTCATTTTGGGCTGACTGTTTAAATGTTTTACCAAATAATTAAGTCGATTAAATAAATTTTGAACATTTCAAAAACTAAGCATTTCCGCAAGTGCGCATTCATAGATTTGACTACATTTAGTTAGTTACATATCTGTAAAATTTTATCGAAATTTGACTTTGGTAGTATATGGAAATTTTATGCTGGGTCTACAATAGAAATCGTAACAGTCGTAGTGTCTTAAGTAGAAAATTGACCAATCATAGTCGATTATTCTTCTTATATTCGACCGTGAGTAGTTCATTTTCTACAACTTAAAGCTCTACGACCGCTACGACTTCTATTGTAGACCCCGTATTACCCAATACAATTCTACTAGATAAAAATTTTACAATTTACCAGGTATGTAAATATGAAACCGGAATTTTTTATAGAAAATACACGTTTATTGCATGAAAATGATAAATAATATTTTATTCGAAGTAATGCTCATCGCTAGCTATACATTTTTCCCACCTGTCTAACAATTTGTGGATGCCACGCCAAAAAAATTGTTGCTCTTTTGAGCCAAACCAGTCATCTAGCCATTTTCGTACATCTTCGTAAGAAGTGAAGCGCTACTGAGCAAGTGCGTGTCCCATCGATGCAAATAAGTAGTAATCGCACGGAGCCAAGTCTGGCGAGTAAGCCGCATGCGAAAGTATTTCCCAACCAAACGCCTCAATCGTTTCCTTGACCAGTTTTGCTGTGTGTGATGGTGCATTATCATGAAGCAAAATCACTTTGTGTTGCCTTTTTTGATATTTCGGTCGTTTTACACGCAAAGCTTGATTCAAATTGATCATTTGTTGTCGGTAGCGTTCAGTATTAACGGTTTCGCCAGGTTTTAGCAGCTCATAATAAATCACACCTTTCTGATCCCATCAAACAGAGCATTGTCTTCCGTCCATAGCGATTTGGCCTTGCAGTCGATGTCGATGGTTCGCCTGGAGTTACCCATGATCTTTTACGCTTAGGATTCTCAAAATATATTCACTTTTCATCGCCAGTCACAATTCGATGGAGAAATGACTTTCTTTTGTACTTGACGAGCAGCATTTCGCAAGTGATTTTTCGATTTTCCTGCTGTCTTTCATTCAGTTTACGTGGAACCCATTTTCCCATCTTCTGGATCTTCCCCATGGATTTCAAACGTATGAAGACGGCTTCTCGTGTCACATTCAATTGATCCGCGAGTTATTGTTCAGTTTGAGCGTCTAACAATGCTTGCAATTCGCTGTCTTCAAACTTTTTCGATGGTTTTCCATGTTCTTCGTTTCTTACGTCAAAATCGCCATTTTTGAATTTTTTAAACCACTCAAAGCACTGTGATTTACCAAAAGCATGCTCACCGTAAGCTTCGACAAGCATTCTATGCGATTCTACAGCAGTTTTCTTCAAATGTAACAGAAAATCAATGCTGTCCACAAATCGTAGTTTCCAGGCACAAATTTCAACATGTTCAACGCTATTACAAACTATACTGTATGAAACTTGTATTGTTGTGAGTTGAAAATCTTCGTCAGATGTCAGAACAAGGAAATGGCGTCAATGATGCGGTCTGACGGCAACTACATTGACAGCTATGGCCATCTATACAGGGTGATCCAAAAGTATGGAAACGGCCAAATAACTGTGGAGGAATGCACTTTGGGGAAAAAAGTTTCAGACAAAAAGTCTTAGGTTTTTTTCCTGGCTATTCAATCGTGACCTGAGATTTAACCTTGACCGTGACCTTGAATGTCATTTCAAGGTCAAATTTACTTTTTTAAATAGGAACACATATTTTTGACCACAGGAATGGAAACAGCGGAAAGTTTTACGTCCGGCTGTGACTTTGATTATGACCTTGACCATGCCCTTGAAGGTCATTTCAAGGTCAAGTTGACATTGTCAATGGAAATTCCTGTAAATTTTCCTGTAAATTGGTATCTAGGGTTTTTCGGGGTCGCTGATTACGATTTTGAAGTCGATTTTCAAAAATTCAAGATGGTGGATCCAATATGGCTAACGAAATTTGAAAAAACTATTGAATTTTCCTGCAAATTGGTATCTGGGGGTTTTCGTGGTCGCTGATTACGAATCTGAAGTCCGTTTTTAATAATTTTTTCAAAAATTCAAGATGGCGGATCCAATATGGTGGACGAATTAAAAAAAATTATTGAATTTTCCTTTAATTTGAATCTAGGAATGTTTTGTGTTGCTGATAACGTCTAGGATCTGCTATACCTGAAAAAATAAGATACACCCAGGATGTACCACGGGGAGGCTCCTAAGTACGATTTACGTCCCATTTTTTTACTTCTTTTATTTTTTTTTTTTTTGTTTTTAAAATTTCTTTGTGGTTTTTTTTGGTTTTCTTTTTATTTTTTATAATTTAAAAGAAATGAACATGAAACATGAAAATGAACAGAGAAACATTCCTACTTTTTAAATGTTAAACATCTTCTTTAGTGTGGTAGATTTCGAAGCATGGAACTACGCATAATCCCACATCACAGTCCTGACAAAAATAAAGTGTCTCTTTTCTCACTTTTTTGCCGTTAATTAAGAACTCAACTTGATATTTACTAATAAAACTGATAAATATGAACATGGGAAGTCAGCGACTAAAAAACCCTTGAATATAATTTTCTTATTAAAATTCACTGATTTTTTAATGTTTATGTCCGCCGTATTGGATCCGCCATTCTGAATTTTGAAATTCTCACTTTACATTCGTAATCAGCGACTCACAAAACCTTCCACAAAACCCCTAGATACTAATTTACAGGAAAATTCAATAATTTTTTCAAAATTCGTCCACGATATTGGACCCGCCATCTCGATTTTTTGAAAACGGACTTCAGAATCGTTATCAGCGACCCCGAAAACCCCTAGATACCAATTTACGCGGAAATTCAGTAATTTTTGTAAATTTCGTCAGCCATATTAGATCCACCATCTTAAATTTTTGAAAATGGACTTCAGAATTATAATCAGCGACCCCGAAAACCCCCAGATACCAATTTGCAGGAAAATTCAATAGTTTTTTCAAATTTCGTCAGCCATATTGGATCCACCATTTGTCGCGCAACCCTTGTTGGGACGCGCAGAGCTTCATTGACAATGTTGCGATCCTCCCGATTCGTAGTTACTCTACACACGGAGAGAATTTTTTCTTAGAATTTACCCTGAAAATATGACAGTCGTGGGACAACATTGTATTTTGAAGAATTTTAACATAAATCCCTCTC
>NW_017299861.1:28314-29110 GCF_001594075.2 Trachymyrmex cornetzi | reverse complement strand
GACCAGGCCTCCGACGATAAGAATCTGTTTCTTGGTACCGACTAAAAACACGCGATACCGTCGAGCGATTAATACCCATTCTTATTGCTACAGCGCACTGACTCAATTCCGCCTCAAGCAGGGCCACAATTTGAGCAGAGTGAATTTCAATGAATCAGAAAATACTGTGCAAGTGACGAGCCACGGGATCCCTAATTTGACAAATGATTTACATAATCGGCCCTTTTCAGGGCAAAAATGATGCGTAAAGTCCGACCTGCAACCTCCTCGCAGTACGTATCGGGTAATGCTAATGCATGTGATACTAATGCTGGTGATATTCGTTAAAAACGCCCGAATAACTACAAAATGGCATTACTCGGTCAAAAAAAATCGTAGAGATTCGAATTTTTTTTCAAATTGTTTGTTGAAAAGTGCACTTTACAATGGTCTATGTGGTATTTTCGAGAAAAAATCGGGGCGATCCAGGTAGCGCGTCAAACAATCAATTTTTTTAAGAAAAATTTCGCATCAAGTTTTTCTTAAAGTACAGATAATTACCCTACAAAATAAAAAAAAATCGTCTTGATACGATGAAAATTGACCGAGTTATGCGCTTGTTACCGGAGAAGCTGGCACGTACATATTCCTCATGAAAAAGTAAATCGAAAATGTTAATAGCAAAATCTTAAGGCATCAATAGCTTTCAAACGGTGAGCATTTGGAAATAACCAACCACAGGGCATGAAGTTCGCGCCATCAGGGGCGGCGCAACTAAGTGATCGGCCGCGCGAACGCTTTGACGGACGTATCGCTC
>NW_017299861.1:17359-27930 GCF_001594075.2 Trachymyrmex cornetzi | reverse complement strand
ATATATATGTATATATATAGGGTGTCTGGAAATTACTGCAAAATGTTTCGTGCGTGGGTAGATTAGACTATATCGAGTCGAAAAGTCCTTTACCATTTTGTGGTGTCAGAAATAGTTAACCAGATATTAACGTTTAAAGATAGCCGAATACGCGCGTCCGCCCGACCTACTATTGCCGAAGGTACGGCCCATCGAGCGCACTGCGCGCGGGCCGCGAGGAGCGGGGATGGCCTAGCAGGCGCGTCGCGCCGTTCGAGCTTAGAGGCTTGCAACGGTGAGCGAAGCTCTTGCCCCATTCCCCGCACGCCAAGCTATCGATGGCGGCGCTTTGGAAATAATATCTCGATTAGGAAATGATCGAAATATTTTCGAGAACTCAATTCAGTTCGCTCTAAAGCGTGCGCGTGTACAGAGTGTTACAGATACATACTAGGCAATACGACGGGTTGCGCATATCACTGTCATTGTCTATTAAACCACGCTTGGCCATGCAAAGTTTGCCGCGCAACCCGTCGTACCGTATCTGTAACACCCTGCACATACAGGGTCATCGAAAAGGACCCCGCTAATATCTTCAGTTAGAATGCATTTTGGAGAAAATGTCCAATAGCAAAGTTGTATGGTTTCAAGCGAGGAGTAAGATAATGACCTTGACTTTGATCTTGACCATGTCCTTTAAGGTCATTTCAAGGTCAACCTTATTTTTTTAATGGAACCCCCTACATTTTATTGCATATTTTTATAGCTTATCTCGAGAGCTTTCCAAAACACTATAATAAAACATTTTTTCATTAAGTACTTTTTGAGTTATAAAGGTTTGAAGTTAACAATTTTTTGACACAAAATGTAAAATACTTTGTAAAATATTATTTAGTTTTCAGTAATCATAACCTTAATACTTTTGTGTGAGGAATAATGAGACCAATTAATTGGTTTAAAGAAAATACATTAATCAAAAAGTGTCGGATCCCCCTAATATTTTCAGTAAGAATGCATTTTGGAAAAATGTCCAATAGCAAAGTTGTACGGCTTCAAGCGGTTATGCTAGTAGGCTACGGCGGAAAACTGCCCGAAGGTGATCGCGAGAAGTTGCTCGAATGCGTGATGTTCGAGGGCGTTAGCGGGAATCTGACCGAAAGCGTTGGCGGGGCATAGATCTTTATTCTCTCACTCTCGTAGGCACCAATGTACGAGCTCTTGAGCAAACAATACGGATCACTGATTTTAATCTTTGATGCAGTGCTGTCTTCTTCTTAGCGAGCAGCAGTTACAGTCGTGGACGAAAACAAACAGCCCCAAAAATTTTTTCTGTAACAAAAGAAGCCATTGCGCTTCAATTGATTTTCTCAAACATCTTCACTTTTGTTTACAATAGCCCAAAAATTTTTCATAAATATTATTAATTGATCTATTAGATTTCCAGTTGCTCAACGAGCTTTTTGTTATTGCTGGTTGAAATAAACAAATCAATAGTTGGACCAACACTTAATAATTATTTTTTTCTCTACTTGAGATTATTTAGATCAATTTCCTATCACTTACCTGATTAATTCTTCTTTGCTATAATTAAGAATGGCGGAGCTTTCTGAAAAAGATCGAATAACACTGTTAATGATGCGAGGATGAGGAGATCAACAAAGAGGGTATAAAACAGTAACGCGATTATTTAATGAAAATTTTCGGAATGAAAATAATAGGATCTCTAAAAGTACTGTAATCCGTACTATTCAACGTTTCGAGGACATTGGTAGCGTTAAAAGTCGCTCAAGATCTGGTAGACCGCAACAAATAATGATAAGGCATTAGATGTTTTACAGTCTTTCGTTGAAAATCC
This sequence comes from Trachymyrmex cornetzi, assembly GCF_001594075.2. Taxonomy (NCBI): domain Eukaryota; kingdom Metazoa; phylum Arthropoda; class Insecta; order Hymenoptera; family Formicidae; genus Trachymyrmex; species Trachymyrmex cornetzi. The sequence goes on along the minus strand of NW_017299861.1, from coordinate 26,096 downwards.
CCATATTTCCATCAATCGCGTTGCACAAGAACACGAAATCGGTCATGCATCTGTCAGTAAAATTTTGAAATTGAATAAATGGCATCCACACAAACTCCATTTGTGCCAAGAGTTGTCCGAAGACGATTTTGATAGACGCATCGAATTTTGTGATCTTATGATGGAGATGATGGTTATGATTACTGAAAACTAAATAATATTTTACAAAGTATTTTACATTTTGTGTTAAAAAATTATTAACTTCAAACCTTTATAACTCAAAAAATACTTAATGAAAAAATGTTTTATTATAGTGTTTTGGAAAGCTCTTGTTGCGTAGAGCTCTAAGTTAACGTGCACGTCTATACGAAACCGTGGTCGGACGAGATCAATCGTACACGCACGCATACACGTCTACAAATGCCGCAAGAGACTTTCGACGAAATTACGGGATCGGCTCAGATCAGAGACACCGCGGCGCGTATGATCTTTAATCCGCTTGTCAGTGTCCGAAACGCCGCCGCCGTCAACCGCGATTCCCAGGTTCAGAAAGCCAATAGGGAGAAAGATCGAGGGCCCGTGGAGGGAGTTGTAGTGACACGAAAATTCATTCGTTCGTTAGTCGAGCAAGCGTGAACATCGAAGGTATAACTCGTGATTTTGTATATTCGTGAACTTATACAGTGAGACGTTATGCGTGGGTGATCGCGACTCAGGGACTCCCAAGGCGACGTCGCGAACCGTCCGACCACAGAACGTTAGTGACTCAGGGTGACGCGACAACACCCCCAGGCGTTGTCTAAAGAGCGATCCAGGGACTCGAGTTCCCCTAGGCGAAATCGCTTAATTCGATACGCGAGTAATTCCATATCCGATCGACCATAAATGTGTGATTCGATTTTGTACTTGGTTAAGATAAAAATAAATTCAGTATACGAAACTACAGTGAGATGTTAGTGTTGTCTCCCTGATCTACATAACAGTATGGTGCCTCCTGTGAGGTCTATGACCTAAACAAGAATCCACTGAAGTATTCAGAAGCGATCATCCTACAGACCAATCGAAGGCGGACAGTCGAGAGTGTCGAGACGTCGCAAGGAACGAGTTATCGGTCAAAGTAAGTCATTCGGTCATTTGCTCATTTAAACCGCAAATAATGGCGGACAAAGTCAAGATATTAATTCAGAGACGGACATCGTTGAAGTCCCAGATTACAGCTCTAAATAATACCCTCGACAAAGGCAGGTTTGATAAAGTGTATTTAAATTTACGGATGAAGCGTTTAACCGACGTATACCATGCGTTCGAGGAGAATAACGACGAGCTTGTAGTCCTCGATCCGAACGAAGGACATAACGAGGAATTCGCGAACGTACAGGAGCGTTATTTTTCCTTAGCGGCGAGAGTCGAGAATCTTTTACGTCCGGAAAATGACTCGGAAGCAAGCACCCGCAGATCGTTAGATGAGGAACGAATCAACGGAAACGGCCACGCGACATTAATTAAGAAACGGCGGCTCAAACTACCCGAAACTTCGCTGCCGACGTTCGACGGTAAATACGAGAGTTGGCTATCTTTCAAAAATGCTTTCAATAACATGATAGGATCTCAATCGGATCTATCCGATGTAGATAAGCTACAGTATTTGAAATCGGCGTTAACGGGCGAAGCTGCCAATAAATTAAAAATTCTAGCGATAGACGGTACGAATTACGCGAAGGCATGGCAGGTGCTCGAGAGAGCGGACGAGGTGAAGAGAATCTTAATCTCGCGGCATATCTCATCGATCTTAAATTTACCAGTGCTGGAGAAAGAAACCACGAGCGGCTTATCAAAGCTCGCGGACGACGCGCAGCAGCACGTCGCGTCATTAGGCGCGCTAGGAGTAAATTTCGGGTCGGAAATAATGGTCAGCGTTTTAGAAAATAAGCTACCGAAAAACACGCTAGAGAGATGGGAAACGACTCTCGATAGAGACACTTTTCCCATAGTTGACGAGATGTACGAATTTCTGTACAAGTCCGCGGTATGCGCGTCAAAATGCGAGAAAACTAAAAGATTAGACACAGATAAGATAAAGGGCGAGCCCCCAGCAAAAAAGAAGCGCTTTAGCGCTTCGAATCAGGCATTTGTACTTAATACGTCACGTAATTGCATACTGTGTAAAACTAGTAAACATCCGCTATATTTATGCGCGAAATTTAAGCAGTTGTCCGTGCCCAAGCGCATCGAGGCAATAAAGAGCGCGAAATTATGTTATAACTGTTTGCGTTCACATCGAGGCAACGTGTGCAAATTCTCTAATTGCACTATTTGCCAAAAACGGCACACTCTTACACATGGATAATTACGTGAAAGGCTTCGAATCCAATACGAAGAGAACTGAATCGGTTCAGACAGAATGACAATTAGAGAACAACGACGCGCGAGTAACGAGCCTCTCAACTTTAAATATTGCTGCGCCACAATTAATGACAACTGCGCTAGTGTATATTCGCGATAATAGACATAAGCTAATCAAGTGCCGCGCGTTATTAGACACGGGCGCCACGGCGAATTTCGTTTCTGAATCGATCACGAAATGTTTAAATATTAACGTAAATACACATTCTTCAGCGATCAGCGCCATTAACGGAACGAGCACCGAAACAAAGGGCATAACTCAAATTACGGTACATTCTACTTATGAAGGTTTCTCCAAACGTTTAACGTGTCTAACGATACCGGCGATTGCTGATTTGGTTCCGTCCGAAGTTTTTCCGCGCGATTCGGTTAAATTACCGCCAAATATCAAATTGGCGGATCCGGAGTTTCATTTGCCACGCTCGGTCGACTTATTAATTGGTTCGGTAGCAACATTATCGTTATTCATGATCGGGCAAATTGTTCTTTCACAAAAGGATTACGAATTGTACCTGCAAAAGACGCGACTAGGTTGGGTAGTGGCCGGAGGCGCGTCGTCGCGAGAACCATCAAAGAAGCCGACGTGTTACACCGCGAATTTGAATGATCTAATGTCGAAGTTCTGGACAATTGAAGAAGTTACAATAGACAAGGTCGTGTCCGACGAAGAACGAGAATGCGAAGCACACTTTCTAGAGACGGTCTCACGTAGCAGCGACGGTCGGTACACAGTTCGTTTACCATTTCGCAATACAAAGGATCGTTTAGGTGATTCTCGAAACATCGCGCTTAAGCGTTTATCATCTCTGGAGCGTAGGTTGAACGCGAACGCGGCATTAAAATCGGACTACAAGCAGGTATTGGACGAATACTTAAAACTAAAACATATGACGTTGATAGAGAATCCCGACGAAGACGGTTATTATTTACCACACCACGCGGTAATTAAAGAATCAAGTGACACGACGAAAGTGAGAATTGTTTTCGATGCCTCGGCAAGGACAAATAACGGAACATCTCTAAATGACTTATTAATGACAGGTCCCACCATTCAGCCCGGCATAATTACACATTTAATTCGATTCCGAACGTATAACTATGTCATCACAGCAGACATCGAAAAGATGTATCGGCAAGTATTATTACACGAGGATGATCGCCGCTACCAACGTATCCTTTGGCGACGTGACGGAATGGTGGCGACTTTCCAGCTGAATACCCTCACTTTCGGCGTGTCTTCTTCGCCGTTTTTAGCGATTCGCACACTTCAAAAACTAGCAGACGACGAAATATCTACATATCCGACGGCGGCTAAAGTTATCAAATCTCATCTATACGTAGACGATTTGCTTACCGGAGCAGAAACTATCGATGAGACTCGTACCCTAAGAGATGAATTAATCGCATTATTAGCGCGAGGCGGCTTCACCATTCGACAATGGGCGTCTAATGACGAGAGCGTGGTGAACGATCTAGCGTCCCACGCGTTGCGCGCCAATTTCACATTAAACGTAGACCGCGCAGTAAAGACGCTTGGCATTACGTGGAACACTCGCGATGATAAAATATGTTATTCGACGAATCCGATAAAATTTTCTGACAAAATTACGAAAAGAATTCTACTTTCTGAAATCGCGAAAATTTTTGACCCGTTAGGCTTACTCGGTCCAATAATTTTATATGCCAAAAGGTTGATACAGGACGTATGGCGATGTGCGTTGCATTGGGACGAATCGATTCCGCAAAGCATACATACAAAATGGTCAACCTTTACGAAACAATGGGAGCAAATAAGCACGATTTCTTTTGATCGAAAATTATTTGTAGAAGATTGCTGCGAAATTCAACTTCACGGGTTTTGCGACGCGAGCATCGGAGGATACGGAGCGTGCATTTACGTGCGATCGAGCGGAAAACAAGGCAAAACGAGCGTCAAGTTAGTGAGCGCTAAATCGCGAGTCGCCCCGTTGAAAACTGTTACCATACCGCGACTTGAATTGTGCGGAGCGCTGTTATTGGCGCAACTGTTTCACGAGACCGAAAAGGCGTTAGATCGAGTCATTCATAGAAATGTTTTCTGGTGCGACTCCACTATAGTCTTACACTGGTTAAAAACATCCCCGCATTTATTGAAAACGTATGTAGCAAATCGCGTAGTTAAAATACAAGAGCTCACGGATTCGAATGAATGGCGGCATGTTCGAACAGAGGATAATCCCGCGGATGCGATTTCTCGAGGGCAGTTACCTCTCGAATTCTCACGAAATCAAACATGGTTCACCGGCCCCTCGTGGTTAAAGAATAATGAGTCAGAATGGCCGAACGAAGCCATATATATAAAAGAGATACCTGAATTAAAAAGAGACGCTTGCTTAATATCTATAAGTAACAAATTTGACATATTCGATAGATTCTCCTCGTATAACAAACTGCTCCGAGTGGTTGCGTACTGTCTTCGCGCTCGTAGGCCTAGAAAATTCTCGGAGCCGTTGCACATTGAGGAAATTAATGAAGCCGAGATTCGGGTTTTAAAATTATTGCAAAGCGACCGATTTGAAAGCGAAATCAAAATATTAAACAAGGGTATAAAAAATAAAAGTAAATTTGCGAATTTAACCCCATTTTTGGATGAAAACGGGTTAGTGCGTGTCGGGGGTCGCCTTCGGATGTCAAATCTCACGACCGATCAAAAACATCCGATATTAATTCCTAGTCGGCACCGAGTAACAGACTGTATCATCCGAGAAGTACACGAAGGACATTATCATTCGGGTATACAAACGACTTTGTACATTCTCCGTCAAAAATTTTGGCTGCCAGATGGCCGTAATCAGGTGCGAAGAGTCATCCGTTCGTGTACGCGCTGTTTCCGGTTCAATGCTAATGCAGTCGAATATAAGATGGGGCATCTTCCGGCAACTCGTGTGCGCGCGGCCATACCGTTCACCCACACCGGGGTCGATTTTTGTGGACCATTCTATATCAAAGAAAGAAAATTCCGCAATAGGTCTAAGGTCAAAATTTACGTCTGTGTCTTCGTGTGCTTAACGATAAAGGCAATACATTTAGAACTCGTGAGTGATTTTACTTCTGAGGGTTTCCTGGGAGCGTTACGCAGATTCGTTGCTCGGCGCGGAGTACCGGAACATATGCATTCGGATAATGGCACTAACTTCATAGGAGCCAACAATGAACTAAAGGAATTATATGCCTTACTGAATTCCAGAGATCATAAAAAACTGGTAAATCGATTCGCGAACGAACATCGTTTAGAGTGGCATTTCATTCCACCGGTCGCGCCTCATTTCGGAGGGTTATGGGAGTCCTCCGTAAAGCTTTTCAAGCATCACTTCAAACGGGTTGTGGGAGATTCTCTGTTCACATTTGAGCAATTAAACACATTTATCGTCGAAGTCGAGGGTATACTAAACTCCCGACCAATCACCTCTATTTCTTCAGACCCGAATGACTTACTAGCCTTAACCCCGGCTCATTGTTTAATTGGCAAACCTATGACGTCTCTGCCGGAGGGCAATTTGTTATCGGTTTCAGATAATCGGCTCTCCACGTGGCAACACATATCAAAGGTGCGACAGGACTTCTGGGCGCGTTGGAGCCTGGAGTACCTAAACGAACTACAGAAACGCGCCAAATGGAACAAGGACGGATTGGTACTTAATATCGGAGATGTCGTACTGGTTAAAGACAAGTCTCTACCATGCATTCAATGGGCGTTAGGCAAGGTTACGGCAATACATCCAGGCGAAGACAAGGTGGTACGCGTAGCCACCATCAAGACCGCAGCCGGAGAGTTTAAGAGACCAGTAAAATTATTGTGTCCACTTCCAGTCGAGCGATAATTATGCGATGACGATGCGCCTTATTATACCATCATATGCGAATTTATATAATAACATAAGAAACGGAACGACACTTGTTCGGTACACCCTCTCAACGGGGGGAGTATGTTGCGTAGAGCTCTAAGTTAACGTGCACGTCTATACGAAACCGTGGTCGGACGAGATCAATCGTACACGCACGCATACACGTCTACAAATGCCGCAAGAGACTTTCGACGAAATTACGGGATCGGCTCAGATCAGAGACACCGCGGCGCGTATGATCTTTAATCCGCTTGTCAGTGTCCGAAACGCCGCCGCCGTCAACCGCGATTCCCAGGTTCAGAAAGCCAATAGGGAGAAAGATCGAGGGCCCGTGGAGGGAGTTGTAGTGACACGAAAATTCATTCGTTCGTTAGTCGAGCAAGCGTGAACATCGAAGGTATAACTCGTGATTTTGTATATTCGTGAACTTATACAGTGAGACGTTATGCGTGGGTGATCGCGACTCAGGGACTCCCAAGGCGACGTCGCGAACCGTCCGACCACAGAACGTTAGTGACTCAGGGTGACGCGACAACACCCCCAGGCGTTGTCTAAAGAGCGATCCAGGGACTCGAGTTCCCCTAGGCGAAATCGCTTAATTCGATACGCGAGTAATTCCATATCCGATCGACCATAAATGTGTGATTCGATTTTGTACTTGGTTAAGATAAAAATAAATTCAGTATACGAAACTACAGTGAGATGTTAGTGTTGTCTCCCTGATCTACATAACAGCTCTCGAGATAAGCTATAAAAATATGCAATAAAATGTAGAGGGTTCCATTTAAAAAAATAAGGTTGACCTTGAAATGACCTTAAAGGACATGGTCAAGGTCAAAGTCAAGGTCATCATCTTACTCCTCGCTTGAAATCATACAACTTTGCTATTGGACATTTTCTCCAAAATGCATTCTAACTGAAGATATTAGAGGGGTCCGATACTTTTCGATGGCACTGTATAGAAAAATGTTATTTACATATGTATAAATATGACTTGTTTTAAATAAATAATATATGTATTTTAAAAGGGTATTTGATAATTCTACCGACGACGTTCGTGAATAAGATAGAGCGCACTAAACTGAATCGAACTGAGTCCTATATCATTTTGTAATTTTCGCAATAGTTAACAAGATATTAATTACTAAAATATTAGTTTTCCAGAATTTTTGCTGAAGCACTATCAACTTTACGGAAAAACAGCAAGAGCAAATATTGTCTTTTTTTTCTTTTCATAAAGATCTAGGAATTTTTTCAGAATTCTTTAATATTTTCTCATTTTGGCAAAAATAGTTAATAAGAAAATGCAGTATCAATAAAAGGTTGATAAAATGCAGTATAAATAAAAGGTTGATAAAAAATTCTGAAAAAATTTCTAGAGCTTTATGAGAAAAAAATAAACAATTTTTGTCTCTTGCTGTTTTTCCGTAAAGTTGATAGTACTTGAGTAAAAAATTCTTGAAAAATAACTAATATTTTAACAATTAATATCTTGTTAACTATTGCAAACATTACAAAATGTTAAAGGACTCAGTTCGACTCAGTTTAGTGCGCACTATCTTATTCACGAACGTTGTCGGTAGAATTATCAAATAGCTTTTTAAAATACACAAATTATTTATTTAAAACAAGGGCTATACGAAGTTAGCCCCCTACTTTTTGAATTTATTTTGAGAATTGTGCTGAATTGTGCTAGGTTTGTGCTACGTTGTGCTAAGTTTGTGCTACATTGTGCTCGAATATTTAAATGTCAAAATACGAAAAATACGTTAAAAAATTTAAAAAACCGTATTTTAGGCCAGCCCTCCACTTTGCCATTTTTTCAATTTTAAGATTATGCTAGGTTGTGCTAAATTATGCTAACATTGTGCTAAAGTGGTATTTACAAATAATGACAACAACAGAAGATATGACAAAAAACGATTTTTTACAATTCTGAATAAAAATAACGCTAACATTCGTATTCGGTATTTAAATACCACCAAATTGCATATCTGAGCTGTGCTAGCCTAGCACAAGTCAACACAACCGTTAGATTGACTGCCACAATATTAAGGGTACTTTACTCTTGAGCGCGACCGCTCGTGTAAGCATTTTTTCAAAATTCGGGTTTATAATGCTTCGATGTGATGGATATTGCATATCTGAGTTGTGCTAGCCTAGCACAAGTCAGCACAACTCTCACAAATAAACCTACCTTTGTGTGACTCGCCGATTTCATTGAAACTTTGCACACTTGTAGAGTAGGCAAAAATAATAGATACGTATTTTTTTTTATTGGCAATGGTCAACCTTAAAGGGGTGAAATCGACCCGTAAAGTTGAGGGTATTAGGGCATCGTCATGATGTTTCACATAAAAGTAATGTACCGATCAACACGAAACTATTACAAAATGTTTTTTATGTTAGATAGTAAAGTTTACATGTCCGACTTTCCATGCACCCTTGTTGCGGGAGGTAAACCACCCTTC
>NW_017299861.1:16766-17073 GCF_001594075.2 Trachymyrmex cornetzi | reverse complement strand
AAAAAAAATACGTATCTATTATTTTTGCCTACTCTACAAGTGTGCAAAGTTTCAATGAAATCGGTGAGTCACACAAAGGTAGGTTTACTTGTCAGTGTCGTGGACACAGCGATACGATATTTAAAGTCAATTTACTCTTGCGAGTAGCTCCTGGTGATCTACTTTTCTGTCAATTATTCGGTAAATTTGTAATGCTTCGTAAGATGCATACATGCTGTGAACACACACACGCGCGTATATATATACGTATTATACAGGGTGGACCATCTGAAGTGATCCAGTCAAATATCTCGAAAACTAGTAGGGA
>NW_017299861.1:4846-15580 GCF_001594075.2 Trachymyrmex cornetzi | reverse complement strand
GTAACCCTAAACTTTTCATACGAAACATTTTTCTCTATCCCTACTAGTTTTCGAGATATTTGACTGGATCACTTCAGATGGTCCACCCTGTATATAATATATACACTTCTCAACAAAATTAAAAGATCACTTGTTTCACTCTGCAAAAATATGTAAATTTCGAGATAGAATAACTTCGTCAAAAATCATTGTATCAAGATTTTTTAAAAAGCATGTTAAAGCTTGAAATCTCTACTTTTCAAACCTGTACTTTAAAAAGCTGTATTACTCATATTTTATACAGTTTCACAAACATAAATGAAGATGCATCAGATATCAAAATGTTTTACTACATTTGCGAAGTTCCGCGAAGCAAAATAAAAATTGTACACAAATACGGTCTACATCTTTCGAAAGAGTGAATCTTCATCTCTCATTTCTTTTTTTTACGAAGCTTCGTACGATTGTTTTTTCATCGAATTATTCAACGTCGAAGCAAAAAGGGTCGTTTTTATTTCAACGTTGAATAACTCAGTGAAAAAAAATCATACATAGCTCAACAAAAATGCAAATTAAAGGTAAAGATTCACTCTTTCGAAAGATGTAGATCTCATTTGCGTACAATTTTTACTTGGCTTCGCGGAACTTCGCAAATGTAGTAAAACATTTATATATCTGATGCATCTTCATTTACGTTTGTGTAACTGTTTAAAATATGAGTAATACATTCTTAAGGCTTCCACGGGTGCTTTCTGTATAAAGGTTATGCGTTTCGCGGGTTTCCTCCGTGTCCAGATCCATTCTTGAGATGCCAACGTTTGGTGAACCTTGCAGTTGACTTCATCAGGGCGAAGAGCAGCATGATACTGAGCTGTACCTCCAGGCCGTTCCTTTTTATATTACGCTGCTTGTTGGGGTGGTGGGGATGGGCAGAGAGGGGGAAGGGGTTGTAGGAGGGGAAAGAGGTGGTGGAATTGGTTGTCTTCAATAACGGAATTGGTCGGTCTTCAATAGAAAGGATCCTAACCACCCTCCCATACGTCAAAGAAACAACAGATCGGAGATAGGCAGGATATTAAACAAACACAATATCCGAACTATCTTCAAATCACCCAAAAAGATGGGATAAATCTTAAGAAATCCTAAAGATCAAAAACCTCCACTCAGTTCCGCAGGAGTATACAAAATACCTTGTTCCTACGGGAAAGTATACATCGGAGAAATCCGGAGAATGCTCAACCTACGAATCAAAGAACACCAACGTGATGTCAGACTAAAACATACCAAGCAGTCGGCATTATCAGAACACAACATCGAAACAGGACATCAAATACTGTTTGACAAAACTACCACAATAGTCAACAGTACATCATAGACAGTACACCATTTCCAAGAAAGTATAGAGAAGCCATGGAGATACAAAAACACCCTAACAATTTAAATAGAGATAATGGCTACAACATAAATAAAATATGGAAGACCATTCTCCCGGTTATTGAAGACGACCAATTCCACTACCTCTTTCCACTCCCACAAACCCTTCCCCCTCTCCGCCCATCCCCACCACCCCAACAAGCAGCGTAATATAAAAAAGAACGGCTTGGAGGAACAGCTCAGTATCAGGCTGCCCCTCGCCCCTCGCCCTCGATGAAGTGAACTGCAAGGTTCACGAAATGTTGGCATCTCAAGAATGGATTTGAACACGGAGGAAACCCGCGAAACGCATAACCGTTATACAGAAAGCACCCGTGGAAGCCTCAAGAATGTTATCAAATACCTCTATGGGGAGAGGATCCTTGCTAAAGAAAACACTTTCAGCAAACTCAGGTCTTCCCTAGCCAAGAAACTATCGAACTTGGCATTCCTAAAACGCTATAGGGATAATAACATCATCCCAAAGTTCCTACAACTCAAGGACCACCTAGGAACTCATAAATCCAAAAACATCCTTCATAAAACCAGCCTAATCCTTATCAAAGAACGCATTCACTTCACTAAATCGCAAATAGCCCAGATCTCCCATAAAACCTTTAAACTTCACTTATTCCTATCCGTCATGTTGTAGCATAACATCTGGCAAATCCTAGATCGCATTACACATGAACAAGCCGTAAAGACCATCACACAATCCTCTGAAAGACAGAAACAGAAATACATAATCCTCGTCCCTCACAAAAAATCCACAACCTCCTCTACTCAACATCAAAAACCTATCCAACAAAGACCTGTCTCAAGACACTATATCTGCACTTGCCAAAGGCCCTAACTTCGCAGTGGCACCTAGAAAGGTTCCAAAGGAAGAAATTATCTGCCAACCTTCTACCGACTCCCATTAGAACAAACAGATAATATCCGCAGACAGGTAACCAATATCCTTTCCAAAGCCAAACTCCCTCCACCAAACATCACTAAACAAGAGCGATTGGCTCTCCAAGATCTGAACAGGAACACAGACATCATCGTGCTTCCAGCCGACAAAGGCAACACGACAGTAGTCATAAACACATCAGATTAAAAGAAAAAGATAAAGAACCTTCTCTCGGACAAAGCATAAAACAGCTTGACAGAGATCCCACTAACACAATCGCACAGAACACCAAGATCCTAGTGGAGAAAAGCAACATTCCCAATGAAACAAAATCAACATTAAAACCTACAAATCCTCTCCCACCACGACTATACGGACTACCGAAAGTACACAAATCAAACATCTCGCTCAGACGGATTGTTAGCGCAATACACTCCCCGACATACAACTTATCGCGCTTCCTAGCACGAACACTACAACTCCTCACTGGAAAAACCGAATCACACATAACCAACTCAACGGACTTCATACAAAAGATTCAAAAAATCCGACTACGTCCCACAAACCTGCTTGTAAGTTTCGACGTAGAATCCCTTTTCACACAAGTCCCAATAAGACACATTAAACATAATAAAGGCCTCACATGAAGTCCCTCCCGACCTCATTCCGCTAATAGAGCACTGCTTAACAACCACTTATTTCTCCTATAACAACCAATTTTATGAACAAACTTCAGGAGCGGCGATGGGCTCTCCTATTTCTCCTGTAATCGCCAACATCTTCATGGAGCATTTTCAGAAAAACACCCAAAAACCCAGAAGTTTGGTTCCGTTATGTAGACGACACATTCGTGGTATGGAGACACAGCAGAGCCGAACTACGTAAATTCCTTGTTTTCCTCAACAAACAACATCCAGACATCCACTTCACTATAGACATAGAGGAAAACGGACAACTCGCTTTCCTATATGTTCTTGTCTCTAAGAAAGCTGACAGTACTTTAGACCATCAACATGTACAGAAAACCAACACACACAGACAGATATCTACATGCCGAGTGGCACCACCACCCAGCACAAAAACAGTCAGCAATCAACTCACTAGTACATAGAGCTTTCACCATCTCTAACAAAGAACATCTACAGACAGAACTCAACCACCTCAAACTGGCCTTACAGAAAAACGGACACGACAAAAAAGACATAACCAAAATAATCAATAAACATGCAAACAAGACAACGGTCTTTGACACACAACCAGACGAAAGGATCCTAACCATCCTACCATATGTCAAAGGAACAACAGATCGGATTGGCAGGATATTAAAGAAACACCGAAACAATATCCGAAATATCTTCAAAAGATCCAAAAAGATAAGACAAACCTTAAGAAATCCTAAAGATCAAAGACCTCCACTCAGTTCCGCAGGAGTATACAAAATACCTTGTTCCTACGGAAAAGTATTGTTACGCCCATGCTCCGTCGCATGCCGTGCTGTGCTGACACCCGTGGTGTTGCGTTGTCAAGACGGCGTGCCGTTGTTGATGGTGAACAACTGTCAGATCTTCGGAGAGCAGTCAAGACGTACGGACGTGCTTCTCCGCCGATTACACATATTATCGATACGCTACTTCTGTACTGACGATCTCGTGGTGCCGACGTTATTGAATAAACGACTTCTTATTTCCTATTCTTTAATCCTTGAGTCTCTTTATTTCCGTGGCTCGGGAGTGCGCATTACTATCCGAGTGCAATCTCGTGCATCGGGCGTAACATTTTGGGGGCTCGTCCGGGATCAGAGGGTCTCGGATGATTCGTTCACCGATCGTCACGAAAAGGAGAGCTCGAATGCAGAGTTCGGAAGGATCGACGACGGCGGAGCCACGAGATATGGAGACAACAGCGCAGGAGATAACCCCGCAGAATCAGACTTCCTCGACGCAGACGGTGTTACAGACAATGTTACGGGAGATGCGACAACTGCGTGAGGAGCAGCGACGAACGGGGGCGGCGTTTGCGGAGTCTCAACGTCAGCAGAATGAGCAGATATTCCAATTACAAGAGAGACTGCGTCAGATTTCTGCAAATCAGCTAAGTCTTTCCAATAATATTCGCCGGCGAGATTCTTTCGCGAATGTTCGCGTGTCAGATTCGCTCGCGGGTGTTTTCGGTCGTGTTGATTCCGTCGCGGCGGGAGATTCTGTCGCGAGTGTCGTCGATTGCGTTGACTTCGTCACGGGCAGAAATATCGTCGCGAGTGTCGTCGAGCATAACAATTCAGCTGAATCGCTCCACGCAGATATAAACGGGGGCACCCTTAATCGTTTTGATGCGCCTCCGGCATTTCGCCGTCAGATGGGTGTCAAACTTAAGCCGGATATTTATGAAGGGAGCGTACCTTTACGCGAGTATCTTGCGCAATTTAACTTAGTCGCTCGAGCGAACCGTTGGGAAGACGACACAAAGACTATTTGTGCGCTATTTTGGCGTCGTGTTTGCGAGGACGAGCACGCGCAATTTTGGAAAACATACAAATTTAGAGAATTTGCAATTCGAGAAATTGAAGTCGAAACTTGAAATGCGTTTCGGGGAAACGCAAACGTTGCAAAGTTATTATACGCAGTTCACGAACAGGAGACAAAAATTCGGGGAGGGTATTGCCTCGTTAGGCTCAGATATTGAACGGTTATCGGCATATCCGGAATGTTCCGATACGTTTCGCGATAAAATCGCGGGCGCACAATTCATTTCCGCTCTATCCGACGGGTCCGTAAAGAGAGCTCTTCAAATCGAGGGAGTAACGTCTCTCAGAGTGGCGATTGAACGGGCAAAATCGGTTAAATTAATACAGGAAAGCAGTTTTCAGTGCAAAAAAGGAGGAAATTATAATTACGAAAAGAAAAAGAGGAAAAATTTTTATTTTGAAAAGCAGAAAAAGAATCAGAACGAAGATGAAGACAAAGAAAGAAAATTTAATAAAAACAAATTTAAAAAATTTGAAAAGGAAAGGAATTTTAAGGAAATTAAAAAAAGCAATAATAAAGAATGTTGGGAATGCGGTAAAAAGGGACATTTCCGATCAGAATGTCCAGGTAAATCGGTAAACCGGGAATAGTCGAACTTTGCGGGGTGCGTTCGACTAATTTGGGAGATACCCCGAAAAACTTTAGTTGTAATAATAATCAATGTTCTTTCAGGTTCAATAAGTTTAAACGTAATTTAACGAAATTCTGTTTCCAAGGAAAAGTAAATAATAAACGTTGTATTTTGAGAATCGATACAAGCTCTGATGTGTCAATTTTGAATGATAATTTAATTGAATCAAATCAATGTAAAATTAAAATAGATAATTGTAGTTTAACATATCCTACGGGAGAAAAGGTTTCAATTAACTATAAGGTGCACACAAAAGTTCGGCTAGGAAGCTATTTAGTTGAAATTCTAATGTTAGTAGCAAAAATTAATGATGATTGCATTCTTGGTATAGATTTTCTCGAGAAACTTAATTTAGGGAATATCTTTGAGTCTATTTTAATAGTCAAAAAGAAACATCGTTATATATAGAAGAAAAGAATGACGTTCAATGTTTCAGCGTAAACAAATCGTTTGACTTTGATGTTCCTTCGAATTTGAGGTCTCTTTTTGAAAAAGATTCCGAATATTTAACGCAATCACAAAAGAAACTTTTTGCGGAATTGCTAAACGAATTTAGTGATGTATTTTCTGAGAAAATTGTCACAGGAAATTGTGAAGTGGGTAAACATTTAATTAATCTAAAAAATTCTCTTCCCATCAAACAAGTTCCACGTCGAGTTCCATTTCACATGAGAGAAAAAGCTGATAAAATTATTGAAGAAATGAGGGAGTAATAGAGGAATCTGTGAGTCCTTGGATGTCGCCAGCTGTCTTGGTAAAAAAGAAAGACGGGACGATAAGATTTTGTGTCGATTATCGCAAGTTAAACGCGGTTACTAAAAAGGATTCTTATCCTTTACCCAGGATAGATGATATTTTCGATCAACTTTCAGGTAGCTCTTAGTATTCCACGTTAGATCTGAAAAGTGGATACTGGCAGGTCAAAATTCGACCGGAAGATAAAGAGAAAACAGCATTTTCGGTCGGAAATGGGTTATGGCAGTTTAAGGTAATGCCATTTGGTTTGTGTAATGCTCCGGCGACTTTCGAGCGAGTAATGGAACAGATTCTTCAGGAATTACTTTCAAAAATTTGTCTAGTCTATCTTGATGTGATTATTTTTAATGAAAGTTTCGAAGAAATGATAGGAAATTTAAAAAAGGTATTCTTACGAATGCGAGAAGTAAATCTAAAAATCAATCCAAAAAAATGCATTCTTTTTGGACGAAAGGTAAAATATTTGGGGCATATTATTTCGTCTGAGGGAATTTCTACATATGAAAAAAAAATTGCTGCCATAATCAATTGGCCAATCCCACGAAACAAAAAGCATCTTCGAAGCTTTTTAGGTCTATGTTCTTACTACCGAAAGTTTGTTAAAGGATTTTCTTCGCTTGCAAAGCCGCTTTATAAGTTAACTGAAACTCAAACGATTTTTGTTTGGGATAAATAGTGTGATGATTCATTTAATGAATTACGGGGAGCACTTAGTTTTCCTCCAATCTTATCTTTTCCACGAGGAGAAGATAAATTTATTCTAGACACTGATGCGTCAGGATGTGGAATAGGGGCAGTTTTGTCGCAACAGGAGGAGAAAGCTTCAGTCCGGGGAACAGGTCCCAGAAAGACCAGGCTCTAACAAAACTGACGCAGCAGCGCAGAAAGAGAGCTGGAATTGGTCGGGAGCCCAGAATTCCTTGGAGAAGACTCTTCATAAACTTTAGAGCCAGAGGATTGTCGGGACGAAAATTTTTCAGAAGGGGGGCAGTGTTACGCCCATGCTCCGTCGCATGCCGTGCTGTGCTGACGCTCGTGGTGTCGCGTTGTCAAGACGACGTGCCGTTGTTGATGGTGAACAACTGTCAGATCTTCGGAGAGCAGTACAGACGTACGGATGTGCTTCTCTGCCGATTACACATATTATCGATACGCTATTTCTGTACTGACGATCTCATGGTGCCGACGTTATTGAATAAACGACTTCTTATTTCCTATTCTTTAATCCTTGAGTCTCTTTATTTCCGTGGCTTGGGAGTGCGCGTTACTATCCGAGTGCAATCTCGTGCATCGCGCGCAACAGTATACATCGGAGAAACCGGGAGAATGGTCAACCTACGGATCAAAGAACATCAACGTGATGTCAGACTAAAACATACCACGCAGTCGGCATTATCAGAACACAACATCGAAACAGGACATCAAATACTGTTTGACAAAATGACCACAATAGTCAACAGTACATCATTTCCAAGAAGGTATAGAGAAGCCATGGAGATACAAAAACACCCTAACAATTTAAATAGAGATAATGGCTACAACATAAATAAAATATGGAAGACCATTCTCCCGGTTATTGAAGACGACCAATTCCACTACCTCTTTCCACTCCCACAAACCCTTCCCCCTCTCCGCCCATCCCCACCACCCCAACAAGCAGCGTAATATAAAAAAGAACGGCTTGGAGGAACAGCTCAGTATCAGGCTGCCCCTCGTCCTGATGAAGTGAACTGCAAGGTTCACGAAACGTTGGCATCTCAAGAATAGATCTGGACACGGAGGAAACCCGCGAAACCCATAACCTTATACAGAAAGCACCCGTGGAAGTCTTAAGAATGTATTACTCATATTTTAAACAGTTACACAAACGTAAATGAAGATGCATCAGATATATAAATGTTTTACTACATTTGCGAAGTTCCGCGAAGCCAAGTAAAAATTGTACGCAAATGAGATCTACATCTTTCGAAAGAGTGAATCTTTACCTTTAATTTGCATTTTTGTTGAGCTATGTACGATTTTTTGTCACTGAGTTATTCAACGTTGAAATAAAAACGACCCTTTTTGCTTCGACGTTGAATAATTCGGTGAAAAAACAATCGTACGAAGCTTCGTAAAAAAAGAAATGAAAGATGAAGATTCACTCTTTCGAAAGATGTAGACCGTATTTGTGTACAATTTTTATTTTGCTTCGCGGAACTTCGCAAATGTAGTAAAACATTTTGATATCTGATGCATCTTCATTTATGTTTGTGAAACTGTATAAAATATGAGTAATACAGTTTTTTAAAGTACAGGTTTGAAAAGTAGAGATTTCAAGCTTTAAAATGCTTTTTAAAAAATCTTGATACCATGATTTTTTACTAAGTTATTCTATCTTGAAATTTACATATTTTTGCAGAGTGTAGCAAGTAATCCTTTAATTTTGTTGAGAAGTGTATATATTGGATATGGAAATAAGTTTCCGCCCTTTTTTAATGAAAAAGATGTATTTATTTAAACAAAATAATACAAAGTAAGTTCATTCAAAGTATGCTCCGTCAGAAGCGACAACTTTCCCCCACCTTTCAGGTAATAAACAGATTCCTCGAAGGAAGAAATCTGGTTCTTTTGAAGAGATCCATTTATGAAGCCATTTTTTGATATCTTCATAAGAATTGAATCGCTTTCCAGAAAGGGCCGACAGCATGGACCGGAACAAATGGAAATCTGAAGGAGCAATGTCCGGTGCATACGGCGGGTGGGGAAGAATTTCCCACTTCACTCCTTCCAAGAATTTCTTGACCGGTTTTGCAACGTGTGACATAGCGTTGTCACGTAGCAGAATCAGCTTATCGTGCCTATTGTCCCATTCCTATTGTTTATGTTTCAAAGCTTAGTTCAAACAAATCGCTTCGAACGAATATCAACTACTGGGCTCAAAAGCTTGAACACACACCTTTCAAATACATGTATTGCCGTTTTATCAAACACACAAGCAGTGCTACTAACGATATCTCTCTAATGGGCGGAAATCCCATACCTAATATTATATATAAAACATATATATACATACGCGTGTGTGTGTGTGTGTGTGTGTTTTTCAGGTGCCATTATGTTATCCCCTAATGATATGGTAGATTTTCAGAAAGATAGAATGTAGGATCTAACCTGGTTCTATTTTACATATTGTGTTTTATGTTTTATTTAATTAATATACAAAATAGGTAGAAAAAGAAATAATAACATAAAACTTTTTCTTCTGTTTATTTATAGATGAAAAAAATGAATACAATAAAGTTAACGGACTTCAAATAATTGCAGTAAAACAAAAACCGTTTTGACTAACAAAAAAAGAAGTGGGGTCACATCTGACCCCGACTCTATTATTAAAAGAATTCTATAGTTGCTGTTTATCGACTTACACGCATACATATCATGATATATTACTATGTATTACTACTAATATCGCACTCACACATTCATATAAATTTTTATAATGCATTTTCGTATCAAAGGTTTCTAATTTAATCTAATTCTAAAAACTCAATAGTGTTTGTTCATGTAAACTACTAGTTTGTAGACTACTATTTCATAAATATAGACTGCAAAGCTTTTATATCACAACGTTCACAGCTTTAGACGATATATTGGATCCTCTTAAAGGGTTAATATTATATATTTTATACACATATTTCTCTTCCAAAAATTATAAAGTTACTAAATTGATTTTTGCACAAAACTGAAAACTGTAGTATCGAGATGTATTTCTCGTATACTTTCATCTTCGAACCCAATAACTCGCATTCAAAGAATTATTTTATTAGAATATTAGTAAAAAGTCTCATAATACTACACTTTTTATTTTATTATATATGTGGTTTTCTTCTTACGGAAAATAGAACTGCGCTGCGTCCATCTGATGGTAATACCAGGTATGTAAATATGAAACCGGAATTTACCAATATAGATGGCCATAGCTGTCAATGTAGTTGCCGTCAGACCGCGTCATTGACGCCATTTCCTTGTTCTGACATCTGACAAAGATTTTCAATTCACAACAATACAAGTTTCATACAACAGTATAGTTTGTAATAGCGTTGAACATGTTGAATTTTGTGCCTGGAAACTACGATTTGCGGACAGCATTGATTTTCTGTTACCATTTGAAGAAAACTGCTGCAGAATCGCATCGGATGCTTGTCGAAGCTTACGGTGAGCATGCTTTTGGTAAATCACAGTGCTTTGAGTGGTTTAAAAAATTCAAAAGTGGCGATTTTGACGTGAGAAACGAAAAACGTGGAAAACCAACGAAAAAGTTTGAAGACAACGAATTTCAAGCATTGTTAGATGAGGATGACGCTCAAACTCAACAACAACTCGCGGATCAATTGAATGTGACACAAGAAGCCATCTCCATACGTTTGAAATTCATGAGAAAGATCCAGAAGATAGGAAAATGGGTTCCACAAGAACTGAATGAAAGACAGCAGGAAAACCGAAAAACCACTTGCGAAATGCTGCTCGCCAGGTACAAAAGAAAGTCATTTCTCCAT
>NW_017299861.1:3076-4738 GCF_001594075.2 Trachymyrmex cornetzi | reverse complement strand
GGCCAAATCGCTATGGACGGAAGACAATACTCTGTGTTTGGTGGGATCAGAAAGGTGTATCTATTATGAGCTGCTAAAACCTGGCGAAACCGTTAATACTGAACGCTACCGAGAATAAATGATCAATTTGAATCAAGCTTTGCGTAAAAAACGACCGGAATATCAAAAAAAGCAACACAGTGATTTTGCTTCATGATAACGCACCATCACACACAGTAAAACTGGTCAAGGAAACGATTGAGGCATTTGGTTAGGAAATACTTTCGCATGCGGCTTATTCACCAGACTGGGCTCCGTCCGATGATTACTTATTTGCATCGATGGGACACGCATTTGCTCAGCAGCGCTTCTTACGAAGATGTACGAAAATGGCTAGATGACTGGTTTGGCTCAAAAGAGCAACAATTTTTTTGACGTGGCATTCACAAATTGTCAGACAGGTGGGAAAAATGTATAGCTAGCGATGGGCAATACTTCGAATAAAATATTTTTTATCATTTTCATGCAATAAACGTGTATTTTCTATATATATTAAAAAATTCCGGTTTCATATTTACATACCCGGTACCGCGTACTGCTCGCAGGTGAGACTTTAGTAAAGAATTTTTGAATATATTTTTTAAGTTATCCCAACAATAATTAATTAGTCATTATAACATTTCAAAAAAATATTTGTCTAATTAAACTGAAAGAATATAATTTTATATTTCATTTGTCGTACAGAGTATATTCAGTACACTACATACATAGTATACACAGTACACATAGTATACTATGTATTTTCGCTCTTATTACTATGTAAAACTAGTTGCAAGTATACTTAAGTTTCAGAATTTTCTCAACGAAATAGTTAGAACCATTTTCTCTCGGTACAGGATTTATAAAAAGTACTGAAACCCCTGAATATTTCGAAAATATAAGATTTATAAAAAAAGTTTCAGACAAAAATTGTAGAGTTTAAAAAGATTTATTTACTAATCTTATCAGTTTGACCTTGAGTGACGTCGCCAAAATCAGATCAAGATCATATCAATTTTTTAACGGAAATCCATTTTTTATTGCATATTCTTATAGCTTATCTCGAGAAATTCCATTTTAAAAAATCGATGTAACATTGACCTGACCTTCGCGACGCCATCTAAGGTCAAATAGAGAGAGATAAAATCAGTAAATAGATCCTTTTAAATCCTAAACTTTTGTCGGAAATATTTTTTTTATAAAACTTATTTTTTTCAAGATATTCAGAGTTCCGGTACATTTTATAACCTTATACAGGGTGTCCCATTTTAAATAACGGATAGGAATATCTCAGATGGTAAGCATTTTGGAGGAAATTTGTTTATACAAAAGTTGTAGGGTAACAGACAAGGCTAACTTATGGTGACCTTGACCTTGACCTTGACGATGACCTTCAAGGTCATTTCAATATCAAGTCAATTTTTTCAAATAGAACCCCTTATTTTTTAACCCGTAAGTGGAAAGAGCGGAAAATTTTACGTCCGAATACGACCTTGACCTTGACCTTCACCGTTACCTTCAAGTGCTCCTTCACCGCTCCATGGTGAGGTTCTATAGTTTTTTTCGGTTTGTGTCCGTTAGTTTGGACCTCCCTGTCGGCCAGCATTTAACATGGTTGAACCTGAGCTGATATAGCCCGAGCGG
>NW_017299861.1:0-2443 GCF_001594075.2 Trachymyrmex cornetzi | reverse complement strand
CCATCCGAGATATTCCTATCCGTTATTTAAAATGGGACACCCTGTATATATAATACACTGGCAAGGTTGGGAAGAAGCGCGTTAATTAATATCATTATCGTTATAATTACTTTATTTTTTTTAGTAACGAATGAGTAACGATGTTACATTTCCTTATTTGTAACGTTAACACAGTTATTTTTTTAATGACAAATTCAATTGAAAGCACTAGTGCGCACTAGTGCATATTAAAGTCGTTGTACACTGATTTAATTTGAATATAAAAATGAAATGCAAATATTTCATTTTTATATTCAAATTAAATCAGTGTACACTGGATGGTCTGAAAGATTAAGACCTTAAATGTAATAAAATTAATTGTAAAATATGAAAAAAATTCTAAAACAACTTATGGGAAAATTGATATGGAGAATCATCTCAGGAACATACAGATGAATGAACAGAGAAATTTTTTATCATAGAGAAGATAGCAATTAGGTTAAAAAATTAATAATAGAACGCGTATACAGATTGAGACATAAAACCTACGGACAGCCAGTAATATAAGTAAAACGCAGACTGAACGACAATCTTTATAATTCCGAGTCAACCGTGAATCACAATAAAGAATAAGTAATAAAAATCGATGGCTAATATTTGTTGACTTAAGGATTATTTTTACACTTTTAATTATTGAATACCATCTCGTTACCATTGCTCGATACTGATTTTAAAAAATAACTTGCTATCGTTACCATTATTTAAAAAAACGTCGAGTCGTTATAATTTGCATTACTTTTTCACCGAATCTTTTTATCGACTTCTTTTTTTAGAGTGGCATCCAATTGTCTGGATCACTTTGACCAGTTCAACTCGAGATTTATAGTGATTGTTTATAATGGTGTGGTTAATCGCAATATAGTTCTCAAACGTAACACTTTCTTCTTTTAAAACCCGCTTGTGCATGTTCCATACACTATATTGTATACGTGTACAAAAAGTAATAATAAAAGTAACGATTATATTCATTAGAAGAAGGTCACCGATACCGACATACCACTTTGTTTTTAGACAATATTTCTTAAACAAAAGGTAAAAATACAACTTCAAAAACATAAATACAAAGTAAAAAGTATCTTCTATCAGATAGTATAAGTAATTTTTATGATACTGTTTGCAATTTTGCAATAATTAAGTTTTTTGTAAGTTATGCAAAAATGAGCGTCCGACAAAATGGGCTCCAAAACTGACATAGTAGGCAATAATACCAACATTCCTATTTTATATATAAAGATATATCCTATTCTGTAAAGAAAACTAATTTATTTGCAATTTGCAAAAGAACACCGTAAGAATTTTTTTCTCGGATTCATAGAATTGGTTTTTAGCTGATTTGGTATAGAAATAAGCCACAAATATATGAATTATGAGTTTGTATTTCTTTAATTAGCTAAATAAATCATGATTTTATTAGTATATAATAAAATGCAATAGTTAGTTTCTGAGAAATAAGGGTGTGTCACTTTAGGAGACCTATGTCAGTATCGGTGACTTTCGTCTACTATTGTCTTATAGCGAATTCGATTGGACGCACTCAGTGCGCACTGGTACACATTAAAGCCGTCGTACACAAAATAACGTAAAGATATGTTTATAAATAAACATAGAAATCGATTAAATCGTGAAATACTCAATACATTTTATTGTACTATTATACCTAATATTTCGAATTATGAAATATGTATTTCATAATTCGAAATATTTACATTTCATTTTTATATTTAAATTAAATCAGTGTACAACGACTTTAATATGCACTAGTTAGCACACTGGATGGTCTGAAAGATTAAGGGCTCTCACACATGAAATGCATAACAGAGCATAAGCATAACATAAGACTGCTGGACCAATGAGCATCTAGCATAATATCGCCATATTGATTAGATAAGATGCTCATTGGTTTAGCGGCCTTATGTTATGCTTATGCTCTGTTATGCATTTCATGTGTGAGAGCCCTAAGACTTTAAATGTAATAAAATTAATTGTAAAATATGAAAAAAATTCTAAAACGATTTATGGGAAAATACTTATTTGTATTATTGGAGCCTTATATATCGACCACTAACCATTGGATTCAGCGTGATGGATTACGTGATGAAATGTAATTAAAATTTTTTTCTACGCTAAAAATAGTTAAAATTTAGCCGAAACATTCGTGACATGTAAATACAATTTTTTAAACGTTAACGTATGTCGATTATTTGAACGCCATACTTATACAGCACCGATTATTAATTGTCCGTTTACTTTCTTATTTGATTATTGGTAACGAGTTATTTTTACAAAATAATTTTCTCAATCCTATGTATTGATATATACATATATGTCTACACCAGTATTGATGTAGGATAAAATCAGGGATTATGGCATAGGCTACTAATATGGAATAGTGGCTTATTTTTTA
>NW_017299860.1:59640-60718 GCF_001594075.2 Trachymyrmex cornetzi | reverse complement strand
CCATCAAATATTAACTTACAATCCTCGACAATAATCAAAGTGTCTAAAAAACTTATTTTTCCAAACAGATACAGAGTCATTGCCTGACACATATATTAACATGATACATTTCCTTTCCACTTCTTAGTATTGTCACGATTTCTTGTCCTCTCCTGACGTTCTGCCGTTACATTACATTGTTCGACTTGATCAAGAGTGTGTCACGTACATCGGTGCAAAATATTTTATAGTTATAACATTTGTGACAAAGAAAATTTACAACATATTAATGGATTTTAATTTTACTGACTCATATGTTGATTTTTTATATTTACTGACACATATTTGGATTTTTATATTTCACTGACATATTATTGTGTAATCATACTTCACCGACAAGGTAAATGACTTTATGTTATTTTATTATAGACAATATTCTTTATACATAACCTGAGGTTTCAAATGTATTATTATTCTTTCTTAGATATGAATTTATTCGCAATCTTAAATTAATTTCTAATGGACAACTTGCGCTTTGTATGTCAACGACAAGATTACGCGTGCGATTTTATGTAATGTTTTTTTTAATCATATTTATTTCTATTTAAGAAATTATAACTGTAATTAAGATGCATGACAAAAATTTGTAACATTGAAAATGACCCGATTGGAGTCGAAACGTTTGTTTTTATAGATTTTAATTTGATTTAAGTAAATACGTTTTGTTTAAACATTGGTTCTATGCCCTTTTAATTGTCATATTGTTGTATACATACGGAACCTTATAATTACTTATTTAATGTATACATATCTATAATACTAACCCAAGTATAGCTGCAGAAATCAGAGCACTTAAGGCAACGACATTGTACGGGTAATACAGCAGAAATATATCTAAGATCACGCCCCAAGATATGACGTACTCAAAGGAAATAAAAAACGCATTATATGTTACAATATAACAAACGTATACAATCAATCCGATAATTATTCGAATTGTCCAACTACGTAGACTTTGATATTCCTTTGGCGTTCCGAAAGCTTCCAACGTGTGGTCTACTATAGCAAGTTCACGTAAACATATTTTCAATTCCTTTAA
>NW_017299860.1:58488-59569 GCF_001594075.2 Trachymyrmex cornetzi | reverse complement strand
GCAATGTTTATACGGAATGTGATAAAGAGTTACATTGTAATAAATTATATATATATATATATAAGTATTAAAATTGATGTGTTAAAAGAAACTTTTTAAAAATTACATTTAGTTTATCGCAAAGCGCTATGGAAAAGATTACACGTTAAAAGAGTAATAAACATAAATAAAAAATATGATACGATGGACTATAGTAGCTTGCAAATGGTTAGACATCAGCAAAACTGCTGTTACAAAGCCTACCAGCAACAAAAAACCGCAACTAAGGCAACGATGTTTTGAGTGATGAAACAATAGTTAAAATCATATACATACGCACGCACACACACACACGCAAGAACCTACATTTACCAGATACATCAGTCTTGTTTAAATACTGTGAGTGATGGAGATAAACGTGAGGCAGCAGAAGGAAAACAGGACAAAGAGGGAATGGTTTTTATTGATACAGTAAGAGAACTACAACATTTGGCTGAGGTGTAGGAAAAAGCAGCACGGAACTTAGTGGAACAATGAATGGGAAGGATAAGTAATATTGGTACCTGGTGACAAGAGGGTTAAAAGTAAAATGAAGCTCAGAGTTCACTTGAAGGATGCGTCGCAAATATAAGGGAGTATCGGAGCGAAGGAGATAAAAAACAAGACAGCATAGGTGAAGAAAAAATTGTTTTAAGCCAGCCAGATCTCTGATAATACGGAGATATGGTCGGATTTACTGACACAATAAGAGAAGCTGAGGCAAGAATTTTGGATACGCTGTACACGATTCAGGAGTTGTTGATAGAACGTAGACGACATCGACGTAATCAAATAACGAAATAACGCATAATTGAGAAGTGAGGAGTTTTTGAGAGCAGGAAAGGATGTGGTGAAAGGAAGGGGATAAAGAAGATGTAGACAGGTGTATGCAGCCCGACACTTGACGGCCACGTGTTAATCGAATATGAAGATTCAACATGGACAACAAGAATTTCAATAAAGGAGAAGCGAAGAATTGTAACAGAGTTAAGAGAAATATGGAAAGATTGAATACGAGATAATAATGTTGAGGAACCGACAATAAGCAAGGATGATTTATAGG
>NW_017299860.1:56277-58360 GCF_001594075.2 Trachymyrmex cornetzi | reverse complement strand
TTCAAAACGTGAGCCGAAACGTACCAATCTAATTTGTTATTCGCAATTAATTTTTGCGCAAGATAGCATCCAGCTCAGAGACTCCTAACACTCAGTTAAATTTCGCTGTTATATTTTATGGTATTAATTAAAGAAGTCTATAATTTTTTGTATATTTTACTACTTGAATTGTTCATTCTGCAATAGATATTAGATTTTTATTTAAAGCGGAACAGTCTGTTAAAGAATCGAATGGATGAAAGGATTTGAGAAGAATTACGTCGTCTGCATAAATGAAGAGATCGGAGGACAGAGAAACATTAGACAAATTAGAAACAAAAATATTAAAAGTAAAAGTTCGAGTATGAAACCCTGGGGTACTCCAGAGGAAACTTCACGAGGAGAGGAGAAAAGAGGGAAAGGATTGTACATAAGGGCTAGCTGGGTGCGAATTGTAAGGAACGAGTAGATTAGCGAGAGGGCCGAATGGGATAGACTGTATAGCTTGAGTTTGACTAAAAGTAGGTCATAGTTGAAGGTAACGAAAGCCTTTTATAAAAGCTTTTCATAAATTTGTATTTGCCTATAATTGTGAATTTAAGACTTCTTTAATGCCATCAATTAAAAATACTACTAAACGAAAGACATGTAACATTAAAAGATCAAGTATTATTATATACCATAGTAATCGGGAGTACATGTTAAATTTTTACCTTAAAACGGCAGATGTTGATGGGAATTGCTATAATGGTGAGCAACGTTATGATATCTAATGTGAATATTTTTTTTCGGAAAAGGTTGATGTAATTTGGGTAGTAAAAGAAGTACGTAAGAAGGCTCCATTTGGCCAAACCATACAGGCAAGTGATATATGTCCTAGATTGTCCAAGAGGATATTCGAACATGGCCAAATTGCAGAACGCGCCAATAGTCATTAATGGTGCCAGCGCTCTCTCTAGCGTCATAGTTTCCGATTCGGCTAGCATTTTAACTAAATTAGTTTTTGCTGCTCGAAGTACAAACACGTTTTAATACTTTTTATAAGATTTTCAAAAATGGATTCCACAGTTTCTCTAGGAACTTTATGAGAACTACACTGTAAGATTATGTACACTGGGAGATATAACGTATGTAAGTGCCGTTCAACAAGTATCGAACAACAGAATAGACACACAGATAATCTAGATTATATTGCCTTTCTTTTCTTGGAATTTTTATTTATAGATACGTAGATTAAGGCCACTAGTTCACCTTGACAAAAAAATTTATATTTTTTTCTAGAACGATATCAAACGTTTAATGAAATATTTAATAGTTATGATCGATCATAAATATTACATTATAGATGATTTTATTTCAATTCGACCGTTTCATATG
This sequence comes from Trachymyrmex cornetzi, assembly GCF_001594075.2. NCBI lineage: Eukaryota > Metazoa > Arthropoda > Insecta > Hymenoptera > Formicidae > Trachymyrmex > Trachymyrmex cornetzi. The sequence continues at coordinate 57,004 of NW_017299860.1, read as the reverse complement.
TTTTAATTTTAATTAAGGAGGTTGTAAGGGCATAAAACGCATATATTAATACTTTCGCTTTAAACAAACCACATACGTGTGAAAGTTGTGTTCATAACATTCTAGTTTTATTGAGCAATACATTTTTATAGGTTATTTATTTTATTTGTTATTAGTTTTATTGTTATAAACAAAAATTGTTAAAATAATAAGAAGAATCTAAATGTTTTTATATAAATATATTAAGTACTAAACATGACTTATGCAAAGTTCATTAAGATTCACCATTAGTTTATAATAAATAACAAATTTTATTTATTTACTGAACAATTAACGTCTGTGTCTCAAGAAAACTTTACAAAAATATTGTTGAATTCCTAGAGTATTTATATAAAAATATTGAGATTTTTATCATTATTTTATAATACATTTTCATATATTTATATAAGAGTACAAATTAAAAAAATATCATTACTTATTTAAATATCTTTTGATCCAGATGGTCAATTGTTTCCATTTTTTTTGTATTATTATTAAACGAAATTTAGAATAGTCTGTAATTTTTTCAAGTAGTTCTTAACATATTGCATTTGCCTTACAACCTCCTTAAATGAAATAATGACACAATTGTCCACAATTAGACTCCATGTAGTAATTACGGATAAGTTCACCAAATGCTTTATCCTTTTTGTATTTAATTTCAATTGAACATGATATTGACTGTTTTCATGAAATCTAATGCTATTTA
>NW_017299860.1:51286-55677 GCF_001594075.2 Trachymyrmex cornetzi | reverse complement strand
CAATAGCAATATGTTATAAGTTACTGTTTTAATAGTACCATATAATTTTGAACAAGGACTTCCAATTGGAATAAAATCTCCCGGTGTATCCATCAAATCAACGATAAAATTCGGTTTTATAAGCTTGGTTGTGTAAATCGTCGATTGATGATCTCGAGAAAGAGAAATTTTTTCTCTCTCGTGTCTGTTCTGATATTTGAAGGCATTTGTCTTGTCTAATAATTCGGTCGTAATCCTTTTTTCATAATCTTCATTATTTTCATCCAAACAAGCATCAAATAATTTTCCTTCATTTGAGTCTTTCATCTGCAAGATACGCATTGAATCACAAATAACGTAATATATTTAAAAAATACCACTTTAACGCAAGTAATATGTATATTACTTGAGATATGGGTATTTGAATTCACGAGACACCGTATTCTTCACGTACGAATGCTACTGGACATCATATTCTATTAGCTATCGCCTTGAAAAGCATAGCCCAATCGAGGTAAAAATCAACATGAAGTTACCCAAGCGAAAACATGCTCGTTTCTAAACATTCTTTAATTTGCTTCAAATGAATTGCAAGTTGCTGGTCGATGGATCTAATTCCCCGCTGAATCGACACCAGACATTTGACGCGCCACGAATACATCTTTGCACGTGAGAGAACGTATTGGATATTTTGAACTGTATTTCTTTCTGTCGTTAGGCTGTGTTTTGTAAGTTATTTCATATCAGAATTTGTTTATATAATAAATGGGATGAATTATTTTAAATAACATTTTTAGAGGCTCTACTAACACATCTTTTGGTTCCTTTGCCAAGAGCATACGTTTAAAGAATTCCACATATTTAGAAAACTATGGATCGCATTGCAATCGACCAAACTTCGATTCGAGCCACGCATTTATGTCTCATGCAAACAAACACAATTTTTTGAAATAATATTCTCTTTTATTAATCCTCCTCATTGTTTATGTAATATATAAAATCTTATTACTTTCGAAAGTTATCTCGTTCTAAGTGTCCGACGTTGGTAATTGCAAATAATTTACCACATAAATGAGCTCTAAAGAACAAAATTTTATTCGGCAAATATCATCCAACACAGGAGATCTAAACAAAATAGTTATGGAAGCGTTACAAATGGTAATAAAACGACTTCAGCTAATTTAATTGCACAGAAAGAACGATTCTGCTGAAGTACCTAAAAATTTAGTTATAAATACAGTTTTAAAAATAATTTTATTGAACTAGCTAAGTAATTATATTGAACGCATAAACTGATTACTATAATGTTACAACTTTTTACGGCATCATCATTATGCTTGAGTATTTTATATAATTTATCTTGATGATCAAATGTAATTTTAGGTATTCTATATTTCTGCCAAATTTTTATGTATTATAGCAAAATCACTGTAAAAAAATTCTCATTGTATCTTATAACATTTCTAAAAATTTTTGTATTTTTATAATGATTTTTGAAACAATATACATTATCTATTCAGATTTATGTTTTCATCGGGAATTATGGAATGAGAAATCTTAGAAATGTTAAAGTATTATGTGTAATAAATTCCTTAAAGTCATACAACGTATGATTTACAGATCTGCAAGTTTTTTAAGTTATAGGTAGTGCTTTACCCTGTAAATGTGAATTCTCAAATATTCTAAAATTTCTCTTTCTATAATTTTCCGAAAAAAACTTTATAAAATTTAAAGGAGTTTAAGATATTTTTTCAGAAATCTTTATAAATACAATATAAAATAATGTATGAAAAATCCTTAATTTTATGACAATTTTTTTATCATAGTATTACAAATATTATAATAGTATATCGAGCACTATACTATAAAGATAAAGTTTTATTTCTTCACAAACCTTCAAACAAATATATCTTCGTACTCGATAACAGTAAGAACATTATTTACATAGCCAAGATGAAAAAGTATCTTTGCGTTTTCTTTCGATTTACTAACATATTTCGCTAGGGTCTGTACAACTGCCAATAAAGCAAACTTATTTTCAGATTGTAATAACAATATCGCTGTTTCCGCATCAGAAATGGATGAATGGAATTAGCTGATGTATTTGAAGGATTCCGTTGCTCTTTCATCCTGTTTATTATTTTTTTTACATAACAAGCAAAATACTTTTTGAACTATTTCTTATATCGCTATAGATCTTTGTACAATAATTTAGAAGATTACAATTGTATAATTGTGATTACCTTTGAATCAGATGTTTATTGCATATTTATTTGCACATTCGATTATAATTATATATTTGTACTAACAGTGACTAATTAAATAACTTAATTAAAAGAAATATCGGTAAGTATTTAAAAAAATATGTTCGTTTAAATTTTAATACTTTCTACTCTAATTTTTGGTTTCTCTTTATCAGCATTAGAATCCTATACAAAACGAGAAATGACATTGATGTTCGAGTTTTTGATTGGTAATTAGTATTCTGATTGGATATTCCTTTTAAAGTATGGTAATTTGCAAAGAAGCTATTCGATGAAAATTAGTTCAATATATAATGTATAAATTAATGAGAAAAAAAGATTCTGAAATTTTATACAAATTTCGAAAGGAAAAAAGTCCCTCCATAGTACGCTTCTATTCTATGGATGTAGTATAGAGGCGAACCACATCTACTTTCGACGATACGATTTTATCGATAGTGTGAAAAAATGTTTGTAGTCACGTAGTCCACAAACTGAAAATAGATGTACTGGCGGTAGCGTAGGGGTGATTTTAAAGTCACTAGATTTAAAAAGTACCGTAATTGATTTAAGAAATGTTACGACAAAATGGCCGAAGTGCACATAGTACACGATATGAAGTACACCAACATACACATTGAGCCAACATTGTGTCGTGTACTTTCGTGTTCCTGGACAGTTCTTAATTGTTCTTATACGTATCCTTCGTGCACTTTTATGCACAAAACTTCTACACAAATAAATCCGTATTAAACTAAAGAACACATAAATTAAGCACTCCTACATATTCTTTTGGTCATAAATAAACTAATTAAAATTCAACAACATTGATTTACATGCTCAACGGCTTCATTTTCACAAATAAAGTATATATATATATGAAACGTAAATTTGAAATAGCCGCGTTTTACGAAAAAATGAATGCGAGTTTGCGGTACTTTAGGTGTGTTTTTTATTGCCACACTATCTAAACTAGTACATACAGTGCAATAAGTTGAAGTGAAACAAATATACGTTTGTTTCACTTTAATTTATTGCACTGGTTCAGAGTGCAGCAATAAAAAACAGACCTTTTATAAATTTAGTGACTTCGGGTGATTTTTAAAATCACTAGAATAACAAAGTAGCACGATTAGAAAATTCACTGAATTATCATTTGGAGCCAAAATGGCGTCGAAGTGTTACTGTAGCCAGATTCTGTTAAAAAGTCAAAAATCTATCCAGGGATCTGGAAGAAGAAGAAGAAGAAGAAGAATCTGATTCTGTTATTTATTGAAAATGCCCGATTACTGTGTTGAAAATTGCAAAAACCGCAGTGAAAGAGGCTGAAGTTTTGAATAACTGCGCGTCATGGAGCCAAAATGGAGGCAGTTTATAGAACTTTGTTAATCTGCATAAATTTATGTTTTCGAAATACGGGAACTACTTACCACATCCTCTTTTGTGACACGCCGATAAAATCGTAATGGACGTGGTGCGTGTCCAAACTACACTAATTGCAAGCTCCACAATTTGCAAACATTTATAAGATAAATAATAATAAATATTTACAAATATTTATTATTATTTCTCTTATAAAAATTTTTCACCGTTTTTAGCCCGTTTTTAGCCCGCGTGAACGGTTAATTTGAGTGGTGAAAACCAGGGTTGGTAAAGACTAATGTTTTTTTTTTAAGAATAAAACATATTGTGTTTCTCCTTGAATATGTTTTTAATGCTTCAAATATGCTTTAAATAGTGCTATAAAAAACATATTTAAAACATATTAAAAACATCAATTAAGCATGTTTTAAACTGTTTAAAACACGTTCAAAACATGTATTTTACCAACCCTGGTGAAAACGTGCATTTTACTCAGTGAGTATAACTCCGTTTTTAGGTTGCAAACAGGAATGTTTCCGTAAAAATGAGTGGTTAAAACGGATTGCACTTGTTACGTCCGAGGTTCCGCATGCATGGAACCTAAGGGGGTTGACGTAACGCGAACCGAACCACCGTATCGTCAGTCCCAGCTCCGGACCGCAAGGGAGCTAAGGGGAGGGACCGACTCAACGGGAGGCACTTCACTCCGTCCTTTGGCCACTTGGTAGAGCCGGGGGTTCGAGGGAGGACGAAGCGGAAGCCTCTCTCGAGATCGACGCTCCGCTGAGTGCCGCTCGAGGCAAACGC
>NW_017299860.1:48469-51130 GCF_001594075.2 Trachymyrmex cornetzi | reverse complement strand
TTTCTCGAAATAAATCAAAACGAGTTTAATTAATATAAAATATAATTAAGAATTAGAATTTTTAATACATGATAGATATATAGGTGTGTATATAGAGATACATATATATATATATATAATAATAGTGTAAGTGTGAGAGTGTGTGTTATGTATAATAATAACAGTGAGAGTGTGATAATTTAGATTTAGGGAGGAAGGGAATATTCAAAAAAGGGAGTTAGATTTTCAGCCGGGATGGTAAATGGATGTGGGCAACCTTCTAAATATACGATGGCAGGTTGGGAGGTGTTGGGAGGAGCAGTCACCCAGAAATCAAGGAGGTCTTCTATGGATGTGATGTAATGAAAGGTTTGGGAGGGGAGAAGGGTAGTTTGATCGGTGAAGGTGAGGATTTCGGGATCGAAGTCAGAGTGAGGAGCTGGGATCTGTGGATCGAGAGTCTCATCAGGTGAGGTAGGTAAGGGTGGTAAAAAATTAGAATCGTATGTTTTATGGTTTTCTATAAGAAAAATTCCAAAAAGGCCTAATTTTTAGTGTGGTTATTAGAATGTACTCTTAACCAGCGTACCACAAGGTGAAGGTAATTAAATTTCACCAGATAAATTTTAATAAATTTTATAATAGCAATTTAACAATTAAAAGTAAATAAGATTCATTTATTGTTAATATTACATTCCGTTTATTAATATTAAAGTGATTCAATAAAATTTGTGTTATACGTATATTTTCAACGTTACCGTACCCTATATCGGGCATTATTAATTTTTTAATTATGCTACTACGTAATAATATTATTTTTATTGCATTTCGAATTGCATTGATAATTGTACCATGTTAACTATATAATAACATAATTACTCGTTCATTGAATAAATTTTTCGTTAACTATACCCGCAGAATATCTCGTTGATCGAACATGTCTCTGTGTAAATTATTGAGCACATTATGCATTTCGGTTTATGCATAATGTTCCTTGTTCATCGAATGTAAACAAGGATAAATGATGCATCGTGCATTCATAATCTACGAGGTACTTACGAAACAGTATGTAACATACAGAAATTCAAATTTAATCCTATCGTTACAACTTTCAAAATTTCCATATATTTTTTTCAAAATTATATTGACGACTGAAAGAGAAGACGTTTTCTCATCAACCATGGTACATACTATTTTGTTCCAATTCACTACAGAAAACAACACGACGACATAAAACAATACAGCATATTCGCTCGATTTATGTCGACAGACACAATAATTGAACTGCTATAGGGCGCTGAGATTAAAATTAATCATGAATCTGATTATGCATAATTAAAAGAAGTCAAACTCCAACCAAGCTGAAAAATATTAAACAAATCTTCTTATAATGTAATAAATAATATAATACTTATAATAATTCTAGTTTTAAATGTTAAATCTCGATTCTTGTCATAACAATCTGAAATTCATTCCGATTGTTATGATAAAATCCGAGATTTTGGTTTTAAATAAAATGCATTTATTTATATACGCGCGCACACATCCTATTCACATCAAATCATAATCAAACAAAATTTCTCTTGCATTAATGCAATAACAGAATATCTGTTATATACCTGTGAAAGAGTTATCCTAACGGATAAAATTGTGCCATACATCTGAAAAAAAGTATGCTATCATTATATTTAAAGGAAACAGTTTTGTTAACTCTTTCGCTCAGAAAGCGGGTGGTCGGTCGGAATACCGCCATTGATCGGGACCCCGGCCCCGCGCCAAAAGTGTAAACATTATATGTGGAGAGTCTTTAGTGTTTACAATTTCATTTTACGCATAAACAGCATGAATAACGCCATATTGACATGTTTTTGAAAAAAAGGGATTGTTCTTTAAAACAATATAATTATAATTTCTTTGTAAATTTTTAATTATCCCTTCAATATCATTGGCTTTATAGGTATCAATATACTACCATTACTAATTATGTTTAAATATACATCATTTGACAAAATCAGCGTTACCAACGCTTGGTATATGGCTCTTCGGGATGGTTTGAACTTGTACTATAAGGAACACTATAAATTACTTCGCGAATGCTGGCTGTAGCCAGCGATTAACTGTACGGATCGCTTCCTGGATACAAAATACATAGCCAGCGTTAGGAGCGAAAAGGTTAAATACAAAAGAATTAACTGTAAAGATAATCTTGAATACGTTCTATTTTATATATACGTATTTATTATATTACATATATATACACTACGCAACAAAATTATAGCAACAAAATTTTTCATCGAAATTTTGCTATTCTTCAAATGCGCATAACTCGGTCAATTTTCATCGTATCCAGATGATTTTTTTTTTCATTTTATAGGTAATTATCTGTACTTTAAGAAAAACTTGATGTAAAATTAGGTGCAAGTCGATGCCGCATCTCCATGTTTTGATAAAGCCCAAGCATTCTTTTTCTTAAAAAATTTGATTGTTTGACGAGCTATCTGGATCAACCCGATTTTTTTCCGAAAATAACACATAGACCATTGTAAAGTGCACTTTTCAACAAACAATTTGAAAAAAACTCGAGTCTCTACGATTTTTTTTGACCTAGTAATGTCATTTTGAAGTTATTCGGGCGTTTTTAACGAATATCGCGATAGAGTCAAATGCCAAAACCTCATTATG
>NW_017299860.1:46883-48400 GCF_001594075.2 Trachymyrmex cornetzi | reverse complement strand
CACAGGATATTTTATTTTCTTATTAAAAATGCCTCTGCTTACTGAAATTCAATCTGCTCAAATTGTGGCCCTGCTAGAGGCGGGATTGATTCAGAGCGCCGTAGCAATAAGAATGGGTATTAATCGCTCGACGGTATCGCGTGTTTTTAGTCGGTACCAAGAAACAGATTCTTATCGTCGGAGGCCAAGGTCGACCTAGGGTAACTACGAATCGGGAGGATTGCAACATTGTCAATGAAGCTCTGCGCGACCAACAAGGGTTGCGCGACAAGTCGGGAATGAAGCTTTATCAGGCAGACGAATTAGTACTCAAACGATAAGAAGACGCCTTCACAAAAGAGGTTTAAGATCACAATTCGTGCTAGAGTGCCCATGTTGACAACAGTGCATCGGCGAACTCGTCTACGTTACGCTCGTAATCATCGAAATTGTACGGCCAGACAGTGAAGAAATGTGTTGTTTACAAACGAATCTCGATTTTGTCTGTTTGAGAATGATGCTAGGATCTGAATTTGGCGACGTAGACGAGAGCGTTTTGAAGCGATCATCCAACTCGAGCGTTCAGTGGAGGATCTGTTATGGTATGGGATGGAATGTCAATGAACCATCGAACAGATTTAGTAATTCTCCAACCCCCAGAATTCACAGCGGTACGTTACATAAACGAAGTTTTGCGTCCTTGCGTGATTCCAATGCGTCGACGAATAGGCCGAGATTTCATCTTGATGCAGGATAATGCACTTTTCCATGTTGCGAGGGTAACTCGTGAGTACTTGGCAGTAAACAATATTCAGTTACTGCCTCATCCATCTAACAGCCCAGACCTCAATCCTATTGAGCATGTATGGGACATGATGAGTAGGAGATTACGTAACTTGGAGAGGCCTCCTGCTAATCTGCAAGAGCTTGAGAGTGCTCTACATGAAATCTGGCACGAGATACCTCAAAATTCAATCAGAGCATGCATTAATATGCAAGAACGTTTAGGAGAGGTTATCCGACGCCGAGGTGGCAATACACGTGGTATTGAATGCCTCTAACACTTGACCGCTCTGGCATTAGGCAAATAGAGTTAGGAGTCAGAAAATACTGTAGAAGTGACGAGCCACGGGGTCCCTAATTTGACAAATGGTTTACATAATCGGTTCTTTTCAGGGCCAAAATGATGCGTAAAGTCCGACCAGCAACCTCCTCGCGGTACGTATCGGGTAATGCTGATGCTGGCGATATACGTTAAAAATGCCCGAATAACTTCAAAATGGCATTACTTGGTCAAAAAAAATCGTAGAGACTCGAATTTTTTTCAAATTGTTTGTTGAAACGTCTTCTTTACGATGGTCTATGTGGTATTTTCGAAGAAAAATCGGAGCGATCCAGGTAGCGCGTTAAACAATCAAGTTTTTTAAGAAAAAAAATGCTTGGGCTTTATCAAAACATGCGGCATCGAATTGCACCTAATTTCGCATCATATTTTTCTTAAAGAACAGATAATTACCTACAAAATGAAAAAAAAAAAA
>NW_017299860.1:42430-46364 GCF_001594075.2 Trachymyrmex cornetzi | reverse complement strand
TGATGGAAAGAACCCAGTGAGAAATGACAATAAAATCGAGATGTCGAATAGACGTCAATTCGACCTCAATTTGATGACTTCGATGTCGAATCAACATCGATTCGATACCGATTCTATTGTCATTTCTCACTGGGAAAAAACATAGCTGCTTATTTAAAAAATTATTCTTTTTGCATACATATTTATTTTAAAGCAACTATATGTTTTTCATCCACCAATTAATTCATCTCATTATCCTGTTTATAAAAGTATTAAGGTACGATTCTGAAAAAATTAATGCTTAATAAATTATTAAACATTTAATGTTAATATATATCAGAATAAAGTATAAAATATCTCGTAAATAATTGATTTTTGATACGCTGATAGTTTAATACTTTTATCTGCAGAATAATCAGAGGAATCATATTGTGTAAAAAAATCATTCAATTCCATTTAAAAAAATGGAGGTGATCTTGAAATCTCCGAAGCGCCTCCATCCATAGAAAAACTGTTAATATATTATATCCCCTTCCCTGCCCATGATGCTATACAATTTCAATGAATATATTATTACAAATCTCTAAAAATAGGGGAAATATTCTAAGTGAACAGAATTACTGTTCCACTCTGTATATATATGTATTTATGTATGTATATATATATACGTTTATTATATACTTTCATACTTTTATTTAAAATAGGACATACCCAGCAGATAAAATTATATCCAAAGTAGAAATGTCCCAAGCCGAATTTTACTTCTCTCTGTTTTATTTGCAACATAAATTGCCAGATCTAATTGAAATAAATAATTTAATAAGCGTTAAATATATACTGTTATTCTTGACAGTTCGGATACTTGCATAAATTTTATCAAAAAGATGAGTAAATTTAAGAGATTATTATAAAACGTTAATTATGTTACTTTGTCGCAGATATTAAGGCTCCGCTGACTAGTCGCAGCGGCCGTGTTGAAATCGTGACGTCAGAAGCGAGGAATGACACATTAATTTATAACAATTAATAAAACCATAAAATATGTATTAGAGGCAATAGGAGTCGACACTGGTTATCAATCAGCGCAATTTTTGTTAATACTAAAAGTATAAACCTTAACTTTGAACGTTTGAGTCTTTATCAGCAATCTTTTCCCCTACCGTAACGATTGGAATATTGCATGACAAAATGATATCTCCAACGTTTTTCCTCTCAAAAATTGAACCGTTTACTGTTGTGAGGTAAGTCGTTGCACTAGGGGGTCGTTTCTGTATCTTCAATCAAGATGAATATTACAAAAGTGAGCAAATTTACTAGGTATTGACCAATGAAATTATCAGTATTCTAGTAAATTCACTCATTTTTGTAATTTTCACCTCGTTTCAAGATACAGAATCGATCCCTAGGAAGAAAGATTGCTGATGAAGACTCAAACTATAAGTGGAAACGTTCAAAGTTAAGGTTTATATTTTTGGTATTAAGAAAAATTGCGCTAATTGATAACCAGTGTCGACTCCTATTGCCTGTAATACATATTTTATGGTTTTATTAATTGTTTTAATTAAAGAAGTCTATAAAAACTTATTAGTTTTTTATTAATTTGTAATTCATCTCATTAATTTATGTTGCACGCCATTGTTAAGTAAAGACAATTTTATGAAACAAAATGAGGAGATCGCTTTAAAACACTTGTAAAAATCGATGAAAAATGTCCTATCCTCCCAGTACAGTAAATGGTCGTAAAAGGCACGTAAAGTGAGCCTATATTCGGGCAGTAACAAATGGTCTGACAGACGTTGAAACGAGTAAAACATACGTTTTTACATATAAAATTTTAAGATAACTTTAGTTCTCATCAATAATTACGACTTTGAGAAATACGAGACAAGTCACATTTTCACAAACAAATAATAACGAAATGGCATGCAATATAAATTTCGTCATCAAAACGTCACCTTCCCACGCCTACAAATTTAGCCATTTATCGTGGTGCGGTGCTGTAGCACTACGCTGTAAAGGCCATGGCACATAAAAAAACTTAAGACGTAAGACTTAAGCAGTAACGAAATCAACATGTTGGATTCGCTATTGCTTACGTATGGTCTTACAGTTTCTATTGTGATTGGTCGATTCGCTTACTGCTTAAGTCTTACGCCTTAAGTTTTTTTATGTGCCATGGCCTTAACTACGTTGAATGTATCGGTTTAGCCAGACCGCCGTGTGAATGTCCGCGCACAAAGATGGTCGGAACTGTTTCCGATTGAGTGGTAATTGTAAGTCGTTGTCGTAGGTCAACGCACAATGATTTTACGTAAACGACATTCGTAAAATCATTGTGCGTTGACTTACGACGACCTACGATTACGCCTCAGTCGGAAACAGTTGCGACCATCTTTGTTCGCGGACCCTGACTTTGTATCGCTACAGTCAACGTAGAGTTCTTGGCTGAGTAGTAAGGAGCCTTAAAGAGCAAACCTATCCCTTACTTTTAATAACATTTTGTTATTTGTAACTTCAATATGTGTCAAAATCAATCCATTTTTTAGTTTCAAAATAAAGCGTTCATATTAATGTTTGAACATGTTGTTACTATATAATAAATTAAATTTGAGTCAAATTTAATACATTTTCAAGAGAGTTAAGTTATTTAACCACAATATTATAGTAAAATTAACGACATATTGAGTACAAGCAAGGCCGATATACAGAAATGGTTAAACAATAAATAACTCAAAATGAATATAATACAATACTATGAATTTAACATATTGTATTCTTTTATATGTATTTTTAGGATATTTGTACGTATCAACACCAGCTACAAAACCCTTATAAATTATTTTCAATTCTATATGCCAAAATGTTCTGAGCTTATTTTGCAGAATATTTAGAGTGTGATAGTAGGATACAGATCGTATGATACTAGAATATTGACAGTACAATGAGGTATGAAATTAGAATATTGATAATATGAAATAACTTTTAAAAACTCGCTTTTGTTATATAAAATAAAAAATTTTTTAAACTTTTTCTAGCTTATCCTTAAGTGTGGCGTTAGAATGTGCGTACAAGTATTCTAAAATATATAAAAGAATAACACAATTGTTATATAATATCCCAATTTTGTACACACTCATTCAATGACATATATGTTGATATCCAGATTTTTAGTCTAGTAAAATTACGCATAAGAAATTAAAATTCTAAAATTAAATTTTATTGTAATTATATTTACCTGTTTACGTAAATCCTCATCGAGATTATAACTAGACAATTTGTGAAGAATTGCTACTGTCTCATTTATCTGAAATTATATCAACATAAAACGAAAGTTTGTAGTAAATCTGAAAACTTTGCATTCTTTGAATAAAATTTCAAATAAAACTTTGATATGTGTAACTTTATTGTTGCTTGTGCTTATTATTCTAGTAATAACTAGTTATTAATTCATTAGTTCTATTATAATATATACCTCATTATAAACAGTTTGACATATGTAGTGTAATGTGAGAAATAAAATGGTCCTCAAAACGAAATTAAAATACCCACATAAATGGGCGAAAGTAAGAAAGAAATTCCATATATACCGATACGCTGTAATCATGTCATACATCATTAGACAGATAGCTAAAGCATCATAAAAGTACCATACCATTTGTATTGACATTTGTACTTGCAATACTTTGTTTAGTTTGCGTGATATAAGGCATAGTTGTAGGTGGACGTGCCTGTAAATAAATTGTAATGGTTATAATTGATCAAACCGAAAAACATACACGAGAAGTATACTAAGGAAATTATATTTTTAATGTAGAATTCAATATAAACTGTAGTGTTTTATTACTTGCGGTTCACAACGTATGATTATTTCATCTAATTGAAATTAATTATTCTTATAATGTATATACATATATAAGGTGTCTCATATCAACTGTTGCATCAAATTATCTCAAAA
>NW_017299860.1:39980-42112 GCF_001594075.2 Trachymyrmex cornetzi | reverse complement strand
TGTTAAATATATGTTAATATCATCAATTTTATTTGAAAATATATGTCAAGATTACTGAAATTGGTGAAAGAAGTCGCTAATTTTTTAAAGTTATACCAAAAAAATACTTAGGCACAATGAATAATTCTGTTAAAAAAAACAAGTATATGTTATCTTTACACCAGATTTATCTCATTATTCTATTCAAAAAAGTATTAGGATATTACGATTATCAAAAAATTAGTGCTTTCCGAGATATTTAATGTGTCATGTCAATTATATGTGCCAGAGAAATGTGTCTATAATATCTCATAAATTATTGGTTCTTTATATATATAACTTAATACTTTTACATGCAGAATGATTATAGAGAAATCATATTACGTAAAAAATCATATATTTCCATTTTAAAAAGCGTGGATAAACATTATACCTTTTTTATTGCATCTCTCATCGTATCTCTATTTAGAAAAGAATAACGTGATCCCAATAGGCCTCGCTCGAAGCAATTGTACATTCATAGAAAAATTTTTTTAATACTTTTCGAAATATGTCGATGTGAACGTTAGATTGAGACATCTTTTATACATGTATACATTCGCATGAATTTGTGTACACAGTAATTCTATTATATATATATAACTAATTATTACATTAAAATCCATATAACATATTCATTGTGATCTTTAGGTTCTGTTATCCGCTGATGCACAAAGCTGGATCTGTTTTGTGTTCTGTAATTTGCACTGCTTTCGAACAGATCAGAATATAATACAAGTAAACGTTCATTGACTCGATGAAATCTAGAGCTTATGCATCTGAATTAAAAAAGACTTAGTTATATCTTTTATTAACATTATAACATATACATGTATAAGCATATTAACGCTAATTGCGTTAATAAATAATGAGAAGTAGGACAAAATTAGAATTTAATTATTTACTTTTTATATTTCAATATAATATTTATACATATATGAGCAGCAGAATTTTATATGTGTTTTGTCAAAAACTTATAATTTTTAGATAACGAAAAAGAAAGCCACCTGAATACTACGCGCCATACAGAAAATAACAATTTTGCAATTAGTGATAAACAAGGAAATGTTACATGAAATTGCTAAGCAATTGTTAAAAACGTTAAACAAATGCATTTTAACTAGGTTTTTAGTTTTAAGGGTAAAAAAAATCGATTTGTTTGCTTTCTTTGAAACTTAGTCTTAAAAATATGCCACAAAAACGTTTTTTAGGAGAAACCGAAATTGTCCAAAATATACGAGATAAAATGACGTAATATTTGGGGCCACTCGATCGATTCAAATAGCGCGTCCCAATCAATTACTGTTATTGCCGGCGCTCGCCATTATTTATATTCAACCTTTCGAAACCATTGTAGAACGTTTCTATCCAATAGAGCAGAGTTCCGTTCCCTTCTGAGTGTCACTTTCGCCTCTAACGGAAAACGGAGCGGTACTTGTCCTAAAATGTTTCTGAACTTTATTCACGTTTTCCCCGAAACCGTGCTTCGAATATGGTAATCAGGATTCCAAAAAGACTATTAGTCCGATTGACTTCTACTTTTACGGTTATACTCAGAGAACATATCATTATCGCACAAACTAGAATTAATAGTCTACGTTAATTTTTTCTATTTTTTTGAATGTCAAATAAAAAGAAAAGGAATGAAAAAATTCGAATTATTTTTTCAAACTGCGCAGCAGTTCAATCGTAATATAACTACTTGTTGACATGCGGCGCAGCTCTTCCTTATAGCCAGGAATGAAAGTTACTTTTACCGTTAGTTTTGTAATTACTTTTTTAAGATGATTTTACTCTTATTTTTTATGTTATGATTTTACCGTCATTTTTTTTATAACGACATATGTCAAGGTCAGATTCATCGGAGTGGAAAATTCTGACCATATATGTTTATCCGATTACTTTACTCAACATTATTTCCGTCACAGCGTTTTTTAAAGATGTTCACCTCTTACAAATATATTTGATAATAAAAAGTAGGGATTATTTATTTATTTTAAATAATTGTTCTTCAGTATATTTTTTATACACAAAATAAGTATTGTATATACATGTTTTGTACAGACAATACAGACAACATACATATGTTGTCAAGGTCATGGTCATTGACGGAG
>NW_017299860.1:38274-39445 GCF_001594075.2 Trachymyrmex cornetzi | reverse complement strand
GCAAAGCGCTATGGAAAAGATTACGCGTTAAAAGAGTAATAAACATAAATAAAAAATATGATACGATAGACAATAGTAGCTTGCAAATGGTTAGACATCAGCAAAACTGCTGTTACAAAGCCTACCATTAACAAAAAACCACAACTAAGGCAACGATGCCCTGAGTGATGAAACAATAGTTAAAATCATATACGTATGCACGCACACACACACGCAAGCACCTACATTTACCGGTTACATCAGTCTTGTTTAAATACTGTGAGTGACGCGATAAAACGTGAGGCAGCAGAAGGAAAACTGAACAAAGAGGGAATGGTTTTTATTGATACAGTAAGAGAATTACAACATTTGACTGAGGTGTAGGAGAAAGCAGCACGGAACTTAGTGGAACAATGAATGGAAAAAATAAGTAATATTGGTACGTGGTGACAAGAGGGTTAAAAATAAAATGAGTCTCAGAGATCAATTGAAGGATGTGTCGCAAATATAAGGGAGTATTGGAGCGAAGGAGATAAAAAACTAGACAGCATAGGTGAAGAAAAAAATGTTTTAAGCCAGCCAAATCTCTGATAATATGGAGATATGGTCTTATTTACTGACACAATAAGAGAAGCTGAGACATGAATTTTGGATACGCTGTACACGATTCAGGAGTTGTTGAGAACCAGAACGTAGACGACGTCGACGTAATCAAATAACGAAATAACGCATAATTGTGAAGTGAGGAGTTTTTGAGAGCAGGAAAGGATGTGGTGAAGGGAAGGAGATAAAGAAGATGTAGACAGGTGTATGCAGCCCGACACTTGACGGCCACGTGTGAATCGAATACGAAGATTCAACATGGACACCATGTATTTCAATAGAGGAAGAGCGAGGAATTGGAACAGAGTTAAGAGAAATATGGAAAGATTGAATACGAGATAATAATGTTGAGGAACCGACAATAAGCAAGGATGATTAATAGGGATTTAGGTGCAGCGAATTATTAGTAGAGACCATTCGGCAATAGATTATAACAGCGAAATTCAACTGGGCGTTAGGAGTCTGCGCGCTATTTAGCGCGATTAGCGGTAATTGTTATTGCTGCATTGAGAGAAATGATTTTGTTATAGGAACAAATCAAGAGAAAGCAAATGTGATATTTGTTAAAAAAACAATCGATTTGTTATGA
>NW_017299860.1:34598-38262 GCF_001594075.2 Trachymyrmex cornetzi | reverse complement strand
AAATAAGAGGCTCATATATATATAAAAGTCGTAGACGGTTGCATGGTCTTAAATCGTAAGAAATTGATTAATTCTAGTCAAATATTCTCCCTATATTTGACTGTGCTTGGTCGGTTTCCTTATACGATTTAAGACTCCACGATCATCTACGAATTCTATGTAAACGAGCTAAAGTCTATCCAAAAGATAGGTTAGATTCTATATAGTTTGTTTCTGTTACTAATAATTGGTTGGTATAGCAGACTAGCAGCAATCACAACAACATAATTTGTTGTCACATATTTACCGATCACCGGTTAAAGGTACTGGTGGCTTGCTAAATTAACAAAATCTTTTCTCTCAGTGTGAGGATGGTTCAAAACGTGAGCCGAAACATACAAATCTAATTTGTTATTCACAATTAATTTTTGCGCAAGATAGCATCCAGCTCAGAGACTCCTAACACCCAGTTAAATTTCGCTGTTATGTTTTATGGTATTAATTAAAGAAGTCTATAATTTTTTTTGTATATTTCACTACTTGAATTGTTCATTCGGCAATAAATTTTAGATTTTTATTTAAAGCGGAACAGTCTGTTAAAACATCGAATGGATGAAAGGATTTGAGAAGAATTACGTCGTCTGCATATATGAAGATATCGGAGGAGAAACATTAGACAAATCAGTGACAAAAATATTAAAAGTAAAAGTTCGAGTATGGAACCCTGGGGTACCCAGAGGAAATTTCACGAGGAGAGGAGAAAAGAGGAAAGGGATTATACATAAGGGCTTGCTGGGTGCGAATTGTAAGGAACGAGTAGATTAGCGAGAGGGCCGAATGGGATAGACTGCATAGCTTGAGTTTGACTAAAAGTAGATCATAGTTGAAGATAACGAAAGCCTTTTATAAAAACTTTTCATAAATTTGTATTTGCCTATAATTGTGAATTTAAGATTCCTTTAATGCCATCAATTAAAAATACTACTAAACGAAAAACAAGTAATATTAAAAGATCAAGAATTATTATATACCATAGTAATCGAGAGTACATGTTAAATTTTTACCTTTAAACGGTAGATGTTGAAAGGAATTAATATAATGGTGATCAACGATATGATATGTAAGATGTATATACTTTTAGTTTGGAAACTAATGATGTAACATGAATAGTAATAGAAGTATATAAGAAGGCTCCATTCGGCCAAAGCATACAGGCAAGATATATACATCCTAGGTTGTCCAAGAGGATATTCGAACATAGCAAAATTGCAGAACGCGCCAATGGTCATTAATGGTGCCAGCGCTCTTTCTAGCGTCATAGTTTCCGAATCGGCTAACATTTTAACTCTGAATTAGTTTTTGCTGCTCGAAGTACAAACACGTTTTAATACTTTTTATAAGATTTTCAGAAATAGATTCCACAGTTTCTCTAGGAACTTTGTGAGAACTACACTGTAAGATATGTACACTGGGAGATATAACGTATGTAAGTGCCGTTCAACAAGTATTGAACAACAGAATAGACACACAGATAATCTAGATTAGATTACCTTTCTTTTCACGGAATTTTTATTTATAGATATGTAGATTAAAGCCACTAGTTGTGGATTACATTGAAAAAAAAATTTACATTTTTATCTAGAACGATATCAAACATTTAATGAAATATTTAATAGTTATGATCGATCATAAATATTACATTATGGATAATTTTATTTCATTTCGATACCGTTTCATATGTTTTGATTTTAATTAAATGAAGTAATGACAATTGTCCACAATTAGGCTCCATGTAGTAATTACGGATAAGTTCACCAAATGCTTTATCTTTTTTGGATTTAATTTCAATTGAGCATGATATTTACTTTTTCGTGAAAAGTAATGCTATTTACTATTTCCTGTAAAAGCCATAAGGCAATTCTTATGATATTACACTTTGAATTAATTTTTGTAAGTGTATATCCTACTTTATGTCTCACGTTTTATTATTTAACTACGTTAATAAAATATGCAGAGCTATTGCTAATAAATGACAAATAATTGACGCTTGAAAAAGATATGCAAATGCTAAAAAATATTATGATATGCATTATTTAATAAGTAAATGCTATAATTACTTAAATATATAACGCTATAATTATTTAAATATATAATGTCGTATAACGTATGTATATTTATGCCGTTCAACCAGCAAGTATTGAACGACAGAATGTGCACACAGATAATCTAGATTAGATTGCATTTATTATTGCGGAATATTTATTAATGTGTTATGTGAATGATAAACAATTATATACGTAACTATACTTGCAACATTATGTCTTTATACTAGGTACAAATTCGTTTAATGGATGCTTTTTACTCAGATGGCTTTTAACGACACGTATCGGTTTGAGTTGAAGCTGATAACTTTAGTAAAATATTTTATATATTGAAGTTATACGCATAATCCGGGAAAAAATATTTCTTATATAATTATATATAAGTATAAAATATTAAAAATGTAAAATTGTATAAAATTATCTATAGTTATAAAACATTAACATATGTTATATACAATTATATGTATATAAGACAAGAATTTTGTAATATCTTTTTGTGATTTTTTTCTGTAAAAATATTATAAGATTGATTAAAATCAAAATATTATTTTATTAAAAAATTGTTACCATATTATAATCCTTATAATAATAAATCAGTTTCCAATAGCAATATGTTATAAGTTACTGTTTTAATAGTACCATATAATTTTGAACAAGGACTTCCAATTGGAATAAAATCTCACGGCGTATCCATCAAATCAACGATAAAATTCAGTTTTATAAGCTTGGTTCGGTAAATAGTCGATTGATAAAATCTCGAGAAAGAGAAATTTTTTCTCTCTCGTGTCTGTTCTGATACGTGAAGGCATTTGTCTCTTGTCTAATAATTCGGTCGTAATCCTTTTTTCATAATCTTCATTATTTTCATCCAAACAAGCATCAAATAATTTTCCTTCATTTGATTCTTTTATCTGCAAGATACGCATTGAGTCACACAAATAACGTAATATATTTAAAAAATACCACTTTAACGCAAGTAATACGTATATTACTTGAGATACGGGTATTTGAATCCACGAGACTCCGTATTCTCCACTTACGAATGCTACTGGAAGTCATATTCTGTTAGCTATCTCCTTGGAAAGCATAGCCCGATCGAGGTAAAAATCAACATGAAGTTGCCCAAGCGGCATCATGCTCGTTTCTAAACATTCTTTAATTTGGTTCAAATGAATCTCAAGTTGCTGGTCGATGGATCTAATTCCCCGCTGAATCGACACCAGACATTTTACGCGCCACGAATACATCTTTGCACTTGAGAGAACGTATTGGATATTTTGATCTGTATCTCTTTCTGTCGTTGGGCTGTGTATTGTAAGTTATTTCATATATAATTTGTTTATATAATAAATGGGATGAATTATTTTAAATAACATTTTTAAAGGCTGTACTAACACATCTTTTGGTTCCTTTGCTAAGAGCATACGTTTAAAGAGTTCCACATATTCAGAAAAATCTGGATCGCATTTCAATCGACCAAACTACGATTCGAGCCACGCATTTATGTCTCCTGCAAACAAACACAATTTTTTGAAATAATATTCTCTTTTATTAATCCTCCTCATTGTTTATATAAAATATAA
>NW_017299860.1:32145-33620 GCF_001594075.2 Trachymyrmex cornetzi | reverse complement strand
TTTGCAAAGTAGCTATTCGATGAAAATTAGTTCAATATATGTATAATGTATGAATTAATGAGAAAAAAAGATTAGGGGTACCTATCATGAAATATGTCGGAATGGATTCCGATCGGAATTATCCCGTTTTCCCTAGAAAACAAAATAGAAATCTAGGGAATAATTGAATAACTCCGATCGGAATCGATTTCGACTTGTTCTATGATAGGTACCCTGAAATTGGATACAAAGTTCGAAGGAAAAAAAGTCCCTCCATAGTACGCTTCTATTCTATGGAAGTACGGAGGCGAACCATATCTCCTTTCGATGATACGATTTTATCGATAGTGTTAGAAAATGTATGTAGTCACGTAGTCCACAAATTAAAAATGGATGTACTGGCAAAAGCGTACGGGTGATTTTAAAGTCACTAGATTTGTAAAGTACCGTAATTGATTTCAGAAATGTTACGATAAAATGGCCGCAGTGCACATAGTACACGATTTGAAGTACACCAACGTACACATTGAGTCAACATTGTGACGTGTACTTTCGTGTTCCTGGACAGTTCTGAACTCTACTTACACGTATCCTTCGTTCAATTTTATACACAAAACTTCTACACAAATAAATCCGTATTAAACTAAAGAACACATAAATTAAACATTCCTACATATTCTTTTGGTCATAAATAAACTAATTACAATTCAACAACATTTATTTACATTCTCGACAGCTTCATTTTTACAAATAAAGTACGTATATACAATGCGTAAATTTGAAATGGCCACGTTTTGCGACAAAATGGATGCGAGTTTGCAGTACTTTATAAATCTAGTGACTTAGTGATGGATTTTGCTTCGTATCATCGGAATCCTGTTTCCTGATTGATTGCAGATCGTCGTACAACGCAAATCGGATGCAGGGTGAATCCAACATTGTAAGCGCTACGTGGGCTTTTTTCCGACTTCCGCTCCAATTTGCAAGAAAATGGATGTTTCGGTATCCGTTACAGTGTTGTTAGACGGGCCGGATTTCTGAGGCATGAGCGTCCAATGTAGCTTCAGTAACGTACTGATCACTAGTAAATAGGAGATCATTAATCGCCTATGTAAAGTTTTTTCAAAAATGTTGAAAATTTTAATATATTTTACATATGTATTAAATATATTGGGTATGGGAATAAGTTTCCGCCCTTTTTTAATGAAAAAGATGTATTTATTTAAACAAAACAATACAAAGTAAGTTCATTCAAAGTATGCTCCATCAGAAGCGACAACTTTCCCTCACCTTTCTGGTAATAAACAGATTCCTCGAAGGAAGAAATCTGGTTCTTTTGAAGCGATCCATTTATCGAGCCATTTTTTGATATCTTCATAAGAATTGAATCGCTGTCCAGAAAGAGCCGACAGCATGGACCGGAACAAATGGAAATCTGAAGGAGCAATGTCCAGTGAATACGGCGGGTGGGGCAGAATTTCCCACTTCTCTCCTTC
>NW_017299860.1:29999-31735 GCF_001594075.2 Trachymyrmex cornetzi | reverse complement strand
TAGTTTCCAGGGTCTACCGCGAGGAGGTTGCAGTGCTATTATAGACCCCATTTTTTTTTAATTTTATTTATTTTTTTTTAGTTTTGTTATTTTTTGTGTTTTTTTGTTTTTTGTTTCTTGTTTTATATATTAAAAAATTTTTATGCAAAGTACGATTTAACTACACCACGGTGACACAATATACACATTGCGATAGTAGTTTTTACAACATTTTTTTAGCCCCCTTAAAATGTTTTTTAGCCGATATAAAAAAATACGTATCAAATATTTTCCATTAAAGAATATGTAGACCAAATTTCAAGACGATCGGTGATTAACACTTGGGTAGTGTTACTTGTAAGTATTTCTTGACTGGTTTTGCAACGTGTGACATATCGTTGTCACGTAGCAGAATCAGCTTATCGTGCCTATTGTCCCATTCCTATTGTTTTTATTTCAAAGCTTAGTTCAAACAAATCGCTTCGAACGAATATCAACTACTTGGCTCAAAAGCTTGAACACACACCTTTCAAATACATGTATTGCCGTTTCATCAAACACAAGCAGTGCTACTAACGACATCTCTCTAATAGGCGGAAACTTATTTCCATATCTAATATATAGAAATATATTATATACAGGGTGAATGTTAATGCATGTCCCTATCTTTTACTATGGGAAATGAGTTATTGACAGCAGCTGTGATTATATAAACGGTGCATAGATGGCTGCCGTTTAGATCGCACATTATACATGCTGAAGAATCGAATGCGATGTACAGACAAATTAAAAACTGTCATGCAGTAAGTTAAATAATATCATATTATTGAAGTAATGCATACTCAAATATCACAGACGATTATTCTAAACTAAAAAAAAATTCATTTTTTAAAATTCTTTTTTGGAATTTATGAAATCTTTCCAATCTTTCAAATAAACCAGGGTTGTTAAAAAAACATGTTTTTTTTATTTTAAACAAAAAACATTGTTTTTTTTATTTGGCACAATGTTTTCTGTTTTATTTTGTGTTTTTTTAAGCAACAAAAAAAACATGTTTTAAACAAGAAAAAAACATGTTTTGTTTTGTTTAAAATGTTTTTTTTTGTTTAAAATGTTTCTTTTTGTTACTTAAACAAGTAAAAATTATTGTGTGAATATTTGAATCTTTCGTCACTAAGAATAATAAATAACTGAAATTGAAAGAATTAGTTATTTTTATTTATTATTATTTTTAATTTATTTTACTATTAACATGTTTCTTGTTGTGTGAGCGCTTTTTCAAAGTGTACGCGAATTCATTATCGGCTTTATTGATTCTGCGGGTAAATCGGGCTGATAAATCAGGAATACTGCATGACCTTTCGAATCTAAATATCATCTCAATGTCACATATCGCGTCGCACGTTGCGCTGGTGCCGCTGGCGCTAGTTTGCCCGTGCCATAACCGCATCGAAACAAAAGTACAAGTATCAAGCAAGTATGACCGTGCAAATATACACGTGTTATTTGATTTATTTTATTATAATTATTCCAAAGATCTGTATGCGAACGTTCTGGAATCTATCATTTTTACTATTTCATTTCAATTTTATTTTTTATTTTAATTATCAGTCTACATGCTGCAATTCATCACGAAGTAAGTGGCAATAATGCAAATGTATAGTGTAGTTATCGGGTGCTTTCCATTTGATGACACAAGTCGACACAAGTGTCATTCTATCGTTGTCACTTTCTGAATGTCAAGAAGGATAGAACGA
>NW_017299860.1:28548-28893 GCF_001594075.2 Trachymyrmex cornetzi | reverse complement strand
TTTTAAACAGTTTTAAACAATAGTTTAAAAACGTTTAAAATAAAAGTGTTTTAAACAATGCCCAATGTTTTAAACATGTTTTAAACAAGCCGTTTTAAATGTTTTGTTTAAAACATAACAACCCTGAAATAAACTGAAAAAATCTTTTTAAAGAAGGTTTTGTAGAAGAGCATAAAAATGTTATTTATTCGAAAAAGTGCTCAAAATGAGTGGGAAGGGATATTTAGCTAGTATACATTTACAAGTATAAAAATAATAACATAAAATATTAGTATAATACATATGTTCGTATCTCAGACAGCACACGATATTTATAAAATATTTACAAAATATTTGTAAGATTTA
>NW_017299860.1:27612-28273 GCF_001594075.2 Trachymyrmex cornetzi | reverse complement strand
TCTTCTACAAAATCTTCTTTAAAAAGACTTTTTCAGTTTATTTGAAAGATTGGAAAGATTTCATGAATTTCAAGAAAGAATTAAAAAAAATGAATTTTTTTTTAGTTTGAGTGATCGTCTATGCTATTTGAGAATGCATTGCTTCAATAATATAATATTATTTAATTTACTGCATGACAGTTTTTAATTTGTCTGTACATCGCATTCGATACTTCAGCACGTATGTGCGATCGAAGCGGCAGCCATCTATGCACCCTTTAGATAATCACAGCTGCGGTCGATAACTTACTTCCCATGGTAAAAGGTAGGGACATGCATTAACATTCACCCTGTATATTTATATATATGTATACACATGTAAAATATGTAAAATATATTAAAATTTTCAACATTTTTGAAAAAATTTTACATTGGCGACTAATGATCTCCTATTTACTAGTGATCGGTACGTTACTGAAGCTACATTGGACGCGCATGCGTCAGAAATCAGGCCCGTCTAACAACACTGATTCGTTATTATTTTGCCAAAATAATCACGTCAAGTTTTCGCGTATGCTCTTCTTACAAGCGCTACGAGGGCTTTTTCCGAATTCCGCTTCTACCCAGATAGCACTGGACATCTCAAGAACGTCCATTTTATGTCCAATTCACGTCCGCACGT
>NW_017299860.1:21171-27283 GCF_001594075.2 Trachymyrmex cornetzi | reverse complement strand
ATAAAATGGGGTTAAACCTCTACGGCCCTGTTATTACGATCGAATTGCAAATTAATAAATTACATTTATCTAAGCTCGTGAAAATAACTAGTAATTTTTAATTAAAATAAAATTAAATTAAAATTAAAATTAAATTAAAATTAAATTTAAAAAAAAATAACAAAAAAAGTAACAATATATGGGACATGTCACGCCAAATTTCCCAGGGCGGTACGCGAGCCTCAAATCACGTTACTTCTAACTCGTGTCTGGGCCATTTATAAGAAAGAAACAAAGAACGTAATAATGATGTATGTTTCCCTCAGCTTCCCAATGTTGTAGATAGTTTTCCCGAAATTTTTCATTTTCATCGTAGGACGCGAAATGCTCCATATGTTATTCCGATCTGAAAATACAAAGCGACTTGCGGTGAATAAGTAAAGTCAGATGTAATGGTAGGAGTCAATAGTCGCAAGCCCTTATAAATGCCTGGCGGTGACTAAAAAAGCTGTAGTGTTTACGCGGTGTTCCGGGGCGCTCCAGTTGTCTTTTGCCGTAATAAATACGTATTACGTGTTATATGCTTGCAGTTGTCGACTTTCTATCATCGCATATTTAATTCTCATAGTATAAACTTAATTTGTATTTGGTATAACGCTGAAAAAAATTTTTTTTATCTCAGTCAGTTACTAATTACAAAAATGTCGCGAAGGTCTTGCGTTAATAGTCCTGACAAATTTTGTTATATTTGTGGTCAATATACATGTGAGAAACAACGTCTGAATATAAATGATTTTGTTACAACAGCGTATTTTAACTACTTTGGACGAAAAATAGAAAATCAAGACAAAAATTGGGTACCTCATAAAGTTTGTCAATCTTGTGCTCAATTTTTAAGATTATGGGACACAGGAAAAATAAAAAATTTGCCGTTTAGTGTGCCCATGATTTGGCGTGAACCTTCTAGTCATGATGTATGCTATTTTTGTTCCTGCAATGTATTCGGTTTTAACTCTAAAAATAAGAAAGCAATTGTTTATCCAGATGTTTCGTCTGCAAGTAAACCAGTTCCTGTATCACCTACAGATATTCTTCCAGTTCCACCGAGGTTTGATAATGAAAATTCTCGTGAAGAGGAATTACACGATAATGACAACAATGAAGTTGATAATTTTGAAGATGATGATGGCAGCCCTAAATTGCTCACAATCAGTCAATCTTCATTGAATGATCTTGTACGAGAATTAGATTTACCAAAGGATAAGGCAGAATTATTGGGCTCTAGATTAAAAGAGCGTAATTTGCTTCAACCTGATGTAACGTTTTGCTGGTACAGAAATCGAGAGGAAAAATTTATTGAATTCTTTACTGATAAAGATTCTATGTCCTACTGTAATAATGTACAGGGATTAATAGAGCAGTTCGGAATTAAGTACGTTAAAGCACTTGACAAGGAAGGCGAATGTTTTCTTTATCTTAAAAAAAAGTTTCCATCTTTGAGTGAAGCGAAGATTAAAGAAGGTGTTTTTATTGGTCCTCAAATCAGAACTTTAATGAAAGACGATAATTTTGAAAAAACAATGAATATAAAAGAAAAAAATGGATGGCAAAGTTTTAAAAAAGTTGTTAAAGGGTTCTTGGGCAATAACAAGGAAGAAAACTATGAAAACCTTATTCGTATCATGTTACAAGACTTCAAGGAACTGGGATGTAATATGAGCTTAAAGCTTCATTTTTTGAATTCTCATTTAAGCTTCTTTCCACAAAATTTGGGTGATGTAAGCGAAGAGCAAGGCGAACGCTTCCATCAAGACATAAAAAATATGGAACGCAGGTATCAAGGGAGATGGAACTCACACATGCTCGCTGATTACTGCTGGAACCTCGAAAGGGAAGACACCGACAATTCCTATAAAAGAAAATCAAAATCTCGTAGTTTTGACCAAAAACGGACACGATATCACACACGAACTTAATACCACTTTGTAAGTTTTTTCGTCTTCACCTGTCTTACATTAGAATGTTGGATAAATTGCTTGTATCGCCTTCACTACTTGGATATAAATCTACTCTTACCTTCACCAACGAGTGATTCTTTTTATGACCTTACCTCAACTTTTGCCCGCCATATTTTTGTTTAAATTAACGCCATATTATATTTAATATTCGTAATCAACGACCTCAAAAACACACGAATGCTCAATTTGATGCCCTTTGCTCAATTTTCCGATTTTCGCATCTGCCATCTTGGATCCGCCATTTTAAATTTCATAAGACTGACATCGAATTTGTAATCAGCGATCCCGAAAACCTTCGAGTAGTCACTTTCATGAGCTTAGATAAATATAATTTATTAATTTGCAATTCGATCATAAAAACTGGGCCGTAGAGGTTTCACTTAATTTAAAGTTTAACCCCATTTTATACAAAATATTTTTTTTTTATTGGCATATACCATATGTTTCTTGTGGTATAAGATTCAAGCTTTAATTTGAGTAAAGGTTGAAGTCTCTAGCTCATCTGGTTTCTGAGAAAAATAGGGATCAAAACACCCAAAAACACGATTTTTGCGGTTTTGACCCCCACATTTCTCAAAATCGTGACGTGATGGGCACTTTTGGACCCCAGAATCATGTTCAGAGCACAAAAATACGTCAAAAACCAGTCTCACATAAAAAAAAAAAGTGAATTTTGTAGACCTGTGTTATTTGTTGAGATCTGCTGCTAATCTATTGTAATTAACATTTTAATAATATAATTAAAGTCTCATCTCGAAAATTTAATTAAGTTTGACGTGGCGCATCCTGCGATTGGGCGCAGCCCGTTCGCGCCAATTAATTATGGTCGTTTTAGACTGGATTCTCATGGATAGGATCCAGTCTGCCATATCATATTAATAATTACCTAAATAAAATTAGTTAATTCCACAAAATTGTAATTCTTATTTTTATGAAATACCTAATACTTTTAAATATTTTCAATTAAATTTAAAATTGAAGACGCACTTGCTGCAATATTGGACTAATTCACATTTGGTGAAAGCGGAGAAAATAAATAAGACAGTCAGAGAATGGTATAGCTTATATTCCAATAAACACGTATTATCATATAGTACGTGATTATTATTGCAGCAAGGTCTTCAATTGAAAAAGATGTCCAAAATTAGTCCATAACACGTCCATAATAGGCCAAAATTGGATGTGTTTCGGACATTCTGTGGACGTACAAAGTTGTGACAAATGTACATCCCATGGATGTCCATAGGACGTCCAACGGACATAATTTGGACTTCCTATGGATGTCCCAATGTCCAAAAACGGATGTCCATTGGACGTACAATGGACGTCCTTATGCTATCTGGGTATTTGCCAGAAAATGGATGTTTTCGGTATCTGGTATAATTTTAACCTTTAAGAATTTAAACTTTAAACGCGTTTTTCTCGAAACGTTGTTTTTTTGGCAGTTGACACGATTTCGGACAATCTAACCGACCCATTTAAAGAATTCTTGCGGCGTTGTATTCGTAAATTGACTAGCTACCGCGTAAACTAGTATAAACCGATTTCACTAAAAATGAAATTTTTTACCCAACTTTTTTGATCGAAATAAAAGCGTTTTTTCGCATCACGTTCTAAAAACATGTGTCAACTTGCGAATTTTCAATATTTTTCAATAATTCTAGTTTACGCGATAGCCACACAAATAAACTTTAAGAAAAAAATTTGTTTTTTTATTTCTGGCTAATAGTTCTCGAGATATCGTATCAACCGTTTGGTCCACGGTGGGTCAACTCCATACGGAAATCTGAAACGGTGATTGGATTAATATTGCATAACAACTCCAGATGGCAGCAGCGACGTTTTTGAACCACAGCCATTTCGGTGAAATCTATCTGCATCGCAGAAACGGCAGAAACAAATCGCACGCGTATCGTTTTTTTGAGAACATTTTCAGTGTGTTCCTCATATGAATTTTTTCAAACGGCTATTATTATAAATAGTGCAGGAGAAATAGATAAACAAAGATGTGTAGGTCCAAGATGTACAACGAGTCGAACGACATCACGACACATATTTCCAAAGAAAATCCAGATAGGATGTCTTTGGATTAAAGTTGTGCGCAGCCCGCGCCTTATTAATATTCCATACGATCAAGTTCGTAAGGAGAAATATCGGATGTGCCACAAACATTTCGAACCAACAGCCTTCCAGGATATAAAAAATCAACATTGAGAGACGACGCCGTTCCAATTTTATACACGCAAAAATTATCGTAAAGGATTTTTTTGTGTTCTATTACATTTAAACATAAAATAAGTGTAAACAATGAGTGATAAATAAATAATAAAAATTATTTTCACCACAAAAACTTTCTTTGTTTTCCTTTTCAAATATAATCATAAATGTACGCATATACGATATACTGTATACGACCTAATGTATATATATACATATACTGTGTTCAACGAGAGAATGACCTCGGTTTATGCATAGCAGGCAATGGGCGCCTTCAGCGGATTCAACAGTTGAGTAAGCGGATTCAACAGTTGCTGCTATTGATGTATTCTTCTAACTCTAAAATTCTGATTGGATGAGTTAAAAGAATACACCAATAACAGTGAGACCTCACTCAACTGTTGAGTCTGCTGAATGCATCTAATGTAACGCTGTACAACGCTATGAAATACAACGCTGTGAAGTATGCTGTACTGCACAAAATGGATGAGTTTTCGTCCTATCCGAAGTCATTCTCTCGTTGAACGGAGTTTATATATATATATTGTGATGTGACATTTTGTCCGTCACTGTGCGGACTTGTCGGCGGAGGACTCGTGCTTCCTATCGGCTCGGAGGACGAGCGCGCAGGCAAGTGCGCACGCGAGCGCACCCGCGAAAGTGTGTTAAAATCGTGTCATCTATTTCACTCTACAAATTTTCCTCTTTTTGTGTTAGCATTTCTTTTGCGTAATGATAGAACTTATCAGAAAGCGTAGACGCGCCATGGATCACGCTCGGCAGCTGCTGTAAAATATTGTATCATCGTGCCGTCTCACCCGCCACCCTTGGAAGAA
The DNA here is from genome assembly GCF_001594075.2 of Trachymyrmex cornetzi. Lineage (NCBI taxonomy): Eukaryota > Metazoa > Arthropoda > Insecta > Hymenoptera > Formicidae > Trachymyrmex > Trachymyrmex cornetzi. Next base: position 22,233 of record NW_017299860.1, on the reverse strand, counting down.
AGACCGAAGAAGCTGAGAGAGAAGAACGTACATCCGGGAGCCCGGACAAGCAGGTTGTATTATTTTGTATCATTGCTCGTAACCGCTGTCGCATACGAAAGGAATCATACTTTCACCATGCACCCCTTGCAGAGCACCGGAGGAGGCCAAAATTCCCGGCCACCCTTGAGGGGCCGGACGGACGTCCGTCGGGAGCATAGGGCCCCGACGAGGAGTGAGAGGAAAATCCATCCCGATCTCCCCCGCCAGGCCAGGAGGTACGGGGGCCGTGAGCAGAGTCAGCAGAGACGCCATTCTTGACAGGGACATCTATTGCGCGCTCGTACGAGCCAGGACTCAAGGCCGCGCGGGCCTGCACGGCACGCGGAATACTATCTCCCCCCGAAGGAGGGGGGAAGCTAAGCAGCCTGCGAGAATCCGCCGGGAACTCCCGGGACTCACTCTTACTGTGGCCGAGCCTATGAGAAGTAAGGAAAGTACAAGGCCGCTGCCGACGGGTAACGCGGACCGGAGAGCGGGACTGCCGAGAGCTGCGGGGAAGAGAATGTCGAGAGGACACGCGAGGACCAGGACGTCGAGAATGAGGCGAGCGTCGCGCGTGTAAAGCTGACGACCGGGGTAGGGACGTCGCCGGGTGGATCGCACGTAAGCAAGCTGGCATCGTGAAGATAGACTGGCGTAATGGCCGCCGTGTAGAGCCGCGGAATCGCGAGCCATGTGCCATCCTCCCGAGCAGTGGAAATGTTTAGTTGTCGCGTTTCGAGAGTCGAGTCGGGGGGGGATCTTTGACTGTCGCATTTGGAGAATTAGAGTCGTGTAGAGATTATCGAGGGCCGAGTCGCGGTCGCCCCCCTGGCCACAGATGAATCATTAGATGTAAGTTTTCGTGTTGTCGCGTATTGTTGTGAATTGTCGGATCGCGTAAAAACGCCTATTGGAGTCGCGTTGTCGTGCATTGTTGTGTCGCGTAGAAACGCTCGCTATAGTTGCGTTATCGAGTCGTGTACTGTTGCGTTAGAACCATCGACATCTAAAATGGACCGCTGATGGCAATGGTGGGGG
>NW_017299860.1:13839-20676 GCF_001594075.2 Trachymyrmex cornetzi | reverse complement strand
GGCGTAATGACCGCCGTGTAGAGCCGCGGAACCGCGAGCCACGTGCCATCCTCCCGAGCCTTGGAATTAGCTATCGCGTTTCGAGAGTCAGAGTAAGGGAAAGAACACTTATTGCCGAGTTGAAGTAAATTAGAGTCGTTCGGAGAGTATCGAGGGCCAAGTCGCGCTCGTTCCTCTCGCCACAGGGGAGTCACTTCCGATTTCCGAGTAGAGTAGAGCCGCGTAGAAACGTGTAGAGTAGTCGCGTTGTCGAGTCTCGTCGTGTCGCGTAAAGACGCTTATTGTAGTTGCATTATCGTTTAGTATCGCGTCGCGTAGGCACGCTTGCTATCTGGTTGGTTTCCTACGACTTAAGACTCCACGACCATCTACGACTTCTATGTAGAGGACCCTTTACTGCTGCGTCGTCGAGCAGAGTTCACTCCCGTTTGTTGCGTCTCGAATAGAGTCAGTTTCCGAGATTTGCGTGGTCGAGCAGAGTCGCGCCGCATAGAGACGCTTGTTATAATCGCGCCGCACTCTCGGCCGCGCTGGCGTTGCGTGTCGGGAGGCTGGAGGTACAGCGGGTACGGGTTCTTGTCGGTTGAGAAGGGCGTTTGACACCGTCGGAAGTTACCGCGGGGAACCGAGGAGCTCGTGCTGTAGCGTATGACCGGCGTTCGGCGTTAGAGATGAGTTGGCGACTCTGTGCGAGTACCGAGAGTATAGAGTAGCTCAAAGGAGCGAAGCTCCGGAGATCACTTGTAATTGCGTCGCCGCGCCGATGACATTAGTGTTACTTTATCATCTTTTTTCAAATATACTTGTTTTTATTATTACATCCAGCGCGTATGTTATTCTTGTAGCTTATCTCTCTCGAACTCCGACAAATTTCCCACACCTCTTGCGACCCACCCCTGTCATCGCGAATTGATTACGGGCAAAAGTAAGGAGATTTCGGAAACATTGGCACGCTCTCTCGTGCCTGGCGTCCAACTTAGTAATAAAAATTACAATCTTGGCCGAAAAACCGCCTGGTTGTCGCAAAATTTAATTACCGAGGAAAAGGAGATACTTTTGCATACGAGGAGTACGAAGAACAAGCGACGAAGTTGTGCCGTTGCTCGCGAGTACGGTTACAATATATAGAAATAGTTGAACGTAACACCTCTAGATGGTGTTATGATCTAAACAGTGTTTCACTTTTTTAACCGGGAGATATCAATCTATTTTATATATGATCTGTGGTTTGGTCATCTCATTTTTTCAACTCTGCGCCTCTCAACCAATTTCTTAGAATTTTGGAATAAGATACTGCTGTAAAAATATTTTTCATATATTGACATGTGTATTAATAAATATGTGAAAAATTAGTATCGTACGTCTTATAGTTTTCTATAAGAAAAATTCCAAAAAGGTCTTATTTTCAGTGTGGTTACTGGAATATACCCTTAACCAACGTACCACAAGGTGAAGTTAAATAAATTTCATCAGATGAATTTTAATAAATTTTATATTATTGCAATTTAACAATTAAAAGGAAATAAAATTTATTTATTGTTGATATTACATTCCGTTTATTAATATTAAAGTAACCATTGATTCAACAAAATTTGTGTTATACGTATATTATCAACGCTGCCGTACACTTTATCGCGCATTATTAATTTTTTAATTATACTATTACGTAATAATATTATTTTTATTGCATTTTGAATTGCATTGATAATTGTGCCATGTTAAATATATAATAACAAAATTACTCGTTCATTGGATAAATTTTTTGTTAACTATACCCGCAGAATATCTCGTTGATCGAACATGTCTCTCTGTAAATTAATGGGGCATTTCGTTTTATGCATAATGTTCCTTCTTCATCGAATGTAAACAAGGATAAATGATGCATCGTGCACTCATAATCTATGAGGTACTTACGAAACAGTATGTAACATAGAGAAATTCAAATTTAATCCTATCGTTACAACTTTCAAAATTTTTAAACATTTTTCTCAAAATAATATTGACGACTGAAAGAGAAGACGTTTTCTCATCGACCATGGTATATACTATTTTGTTCCAATTCACTACAGAAAACAACACGACGACATAAAACAATACAGCATATTCGCTCGATTTGTGTTGACAGACACAATAATTGGCTTGCTATAGAGCGCTGAGATTAAAATTAATCATGATGATGGGAATTCAAAATACTCAATACCCCAACCAAACTGAAAAATATTAAACAAATCCTCTTATAATGTAATAAATAATATAATACTTATAATAATTCTAGTTTTAAATGTAAAATCTCGATTTTTGTCATAACAATCTGAAATTCATTCCGATTGTTATGACAAAATCCGAGATTTTGGTTTTAAATAAAATACATTTATTTATATACGCGCGCACACATCCTATTCATATCAAATCATAATCAAACAAAATTTCTCATGCATTACTGCAAGAACAGAAGGTCTGTTATATACCTGCGAGAGAGTTATCCTAACGGATAAAATTGTGCCATACGTCTGAAAGAAAGTATGCTATCATTATAATTAATGAAAACAGTTTTGTTAACTCTTTCGCTCAGAAAGCGGGCGATCTGTCGGAATACCGCCATTGATCGAAACCCCAAAAGCGCCAAAAGTGCACATTATATGTGGAGAGTCTTGAGTGTTTAAATTTTCATTTTACGCCTGAACAAAATGAACAACGCCATATTGACATGTTTTTGAAAAAAAAGGATTGTCCCTTAAAACAATATAATTATAATTTCTTTGTAAACCGTTTTTTAATTATCCCTTCCATATCATTGGCTTTATAGGTATCAATGTGCTACCATTACTAATTATGTTTAAATATACATCATTTGACAAAATCAGTGATATCAACGCTTGGTATATGGCTGTTCGGGATGGTTTGACGTAACTTGTACTATAAGGAACACTATAAATTACTTGGCTGTAGCCAGCGTTCGTCTGTACGGATCGCTTCGTGGATACCGAACATAGCCAGCGTTAGAAGCGAAAAGGTTAAATACAAAAGAATTAACTGAAAAGATAATCTTGAATACGTTCTATTTTATATATACGTATTTATTCTATTACATATATATACACTACGCAACAAAATTATCGCAACAAAGTTTTTCATCGAAATTTTGCTATTTTTCAAATGCGCATAACATGGTCAATTTTCATAGTATCAAAACGATTTTTTTTTCATTTTGTAGGTAATTATCTGTACTTAAAGAAAAACTTGATGTGAAATTAGGTGCAGTCGATGCCGCATCTCCATGTTTTGATAAATCCCATGCATTTTTTTTCTTAAAAAATTTGATTGTTTGACGCGCTACCTGGGTCACCCCGATTTTTTTCCAAAAATACCACATAGACCATTGTAAAATTTGTTTTCAACAAACAATTTGAAAAAAAACTAGAATCTCTACGACTTTTTTTGACCGAGTAATGTCATTTTGAAGTTATTTGGGCGTTTTTAACGAATATCGCGATAGAGTCAAGTGACAAAACCTCATTATGGGGAGAGATCCGTATTGAACATTTTATTATGCAGAATGAATACTAATAAAAAAAATACAGAAAAGCACAGGATATTTTATTTTCTTACTAAAAATGCCTCTGCGTACTGAAATTCAATCTGCTCAAATTGTGGCCCTGCTAGAGGCGGGATTGAGTCAGAGCGCCGTAGCAATAAGAATGGGTATTAATCGCTCGACGGTATCGTGTGTTTCTAATCGGTACCAAGAAACAGATTCTTATCGTCGGAGGCTTGGTCAAGGTCGACCTAAGGTAACTACGAATCGGGAGAATCGCAACATAGTCAATGAAGCTCTGCGCGTCCCAACAAGGGTTGCGCGACAAGTCGGGAATGAAGCTTTACCAGGCAGACGAATTAGTACTCAAACGATAAGAAGACGCCTTCACGAAAGAGGTTTAAGATCACGAATTCGTGCTGGAGTGCCCATGTTGACAACAGTGCATCGGCGAACTCATCTACGTTACGCCTGTAATCATCGAAACTGGACGGCCAGACTGTAAAGAAATGTGTTGTTTACAGACGAATCTCGATTTTGTGTGTTTGGGAATGATGCTAGGATCCGAATTTGGCGACGAAGACGCGAGCGTTTTGAAGCGATCATCCAACTCGAGCGTTCAAGGGATCTGTTATAGTATGGGTGGAATATCAATGAACCATCGAACAGATCTAGTGATACTCCAACCCCCAGGATTCACAGCGGTACGTTACATAAACTTACATAAATTTTGCGTCCTTGCGTGATTCCAATGCGTCGACGAATAGGCCGCGATTTCATCTTGATGCAGAATAATGCACTTCCCCATGTTGCGAGGGTAACTCGTGAGTACTTGGCAGTAAACAATATACAGTTATTGCCTCATCCATCTAACAGCCCAGACCGGAGTCCTATTGAGCATGTATGGGACATGATGGGTAGGAGAATACGTAACTTGGAGAGGCCTCCTGCTAATCTGCAAGAGGTTGAGAGAGCTCTACATAAAATCTGGCACGAGATCCCTCAAGATTCAATCAGAGCATGCATTAATATGCAAGAACGTTTAAGAGAGGTTATCCAACGCCGAGGTGGCAATACACGGTATTGAATGCCTCTAACATTTGACCGTTCTGGCATTAGGCAAATAGGGTTTGGAGTCAGAAAATACTGTGGAAGTGACGAGCCACGGGGTCCCTAATTTGACAAATGGTTTACATAATCGGTCCTTTTCAGGGTCAAAATGATGCGTAAAGTCCGACCAGCAACCTCTTCGTGGTACGTATCGGGTAATGCTAATGCTGGCGGTATTCATTAAAAATGTCCTAATAACTTCAAAATGGCGTTACTTTTGTTAGTCAAAAAAAATCTAGTGACTCGATTTTTTTTCAAATTGTTTGTTGAAAAGTCCACTTTACGATGGTCTATGTGCAACATGTTTTTCTTAAAGTACAGATAATTACCTATAAAATGAAAAAAAAATCATCTTGATACGATGAAAATTGACTAAGTTATGCGCATTTTAAAAATAGGAAAATTTCGATGAAAAATTTTGTTGCGTAGTGTATATATACAGGTTGGGGCAGTAACTCTCTCCACTTAGAATATTTCCGTTATCTCTAGAGTTATGAAATAATATATTTATTGAATTTAGTGAATTTGTTTATAGCATCAAGAGGGGTACAATATATTAGTAGTAGTTTTTCTATGAGTGGAGGCGTTCGAAGATTTCTAGATCACCTCCATTTTTTTAAATGAAATTGTATGACTATATTAGTAGTAGTTTTTCTATGAGTGGAGGCGTTCGGAGATTTCTAGATCACCTCCATTTTTTTAAATGAAATTGTATGACCTTTTTTTACACAATATGATTCCTCTAATTATTCTGCATATAAAAGTATTAAGGTAATGATATCAAAAAGCCATTAGTTTACGAGATATTTTGTACTTTATTCTGGCATATATTGACATAAAATACTAAATAATTCGTAAATTATTAATTTTTTTTGTAGTTCTTATTATCTTTGTAAACAGAATAATGAAATGAATCAATTGATGGAAAGAACCAAGTGTGAGAAATGACAATAAAATCGAGATGTCGAATAGACGTAAATTCGACGTCAATTTGATGACTTCGATGTGGAATCAACATCGATACGATACCGACTCTATTGTCAGTTCTCACTGGGAAAACACAGCTACTTATTTAAAAAATTATTCTTTTTCATACATATTTATTTTAAAGCAACTATGTGTTTTTCATCCACTAATTAATTCATCTCATTATTCTGTTTATAAAAGTATTAAGGTACGATTATGAAAAAATTAATGCTTAGTAAATTATTAAATATTTAATGTTAATATATGGCAGAATAAAGTATAAAATATCTCGTAAATAATTGATTTTTTGATACGCTAGTTTAATACTTTTATATGCAGAATAATTAGAGGAATCATATTGTGTAAAAAAATCATTCAATTCCATTTAAAAAAATGGAGGTGATCTTGAAATCTCCGAAGCGCCTCCATCCATAGAAAAATTGTTAGTTTATTGTACCCCCTCCCCTGTCCATGATGCTATACAACTTCAATAAATATATTATTACATATCTCTAAAAATAGGGGAAATATTCCAAGTGAACAGAGTTACTGTTCCATTCTGCATATATACGTATTTATATATGTATATAAACGTTTATTATATACTTTTATTCTTTTATTTAAAATAGGACATACCCAGCAGATAAAATTATATCCAAAGTAGAAATGTCCCAAGCCAAATTTTACCTCTCTCTGTTTTATTTGCAACATAAACTGCCAAATCTAATTGAAATAAATAATTTAATAAGCGTTAAATATATACTATTATTCTTGACAGTTCGGATACTTGCATAAATTTTATCAAAAGGATGAGTAAATTTAAGACATTATTATAAAACGTTAATTATATTACTTCGTCGCAGATATTAAGGCTCCGCTTACTAGTCGCATCGGCTGTGTTGAAATCGTGACGTCAGAAGCGAGAAATGACACATTAATTTATAACAATTAATAAAACCATAAAATATGTATTACAGGCAACAGTAATCGACACTGGTTATCAATCAGCGCAATTTTTGTTAATAATAAAAATACAAATCTTAACTTTGAAGGTTTGAGTCTTTATCAGCAATCTTTCCCCCTAGCGCAACGATTGGAATATTGCTTGACAAAATGGTATCTCCAATGTTTTTCCTCTCAAAAATTGAACCGTTTACTGTTGTGAGGTAAGTCGTTGCACTAGGGGGTCGATTCTGTATCTTCAATCAAGGTGAAAATTACAAAAG
>NW_017299860.1:12352-12874 GCF_001594075.2 Trachymyrmex cornetzi | reverse complement strand
CTTAATATCTAATTCCTGTTCCTCTATTGTGCTTAGGCCCTTACGCCTCAAGTTTTTTTATGTGCCATGGCCTTAACTACGTAGAATGTATGACTATCGGTTTCGCCAGACCGCCGTCTGAGGGTCCGCGCACAAAGATGGTCGGAACTGTTTCCGATTGAGTGGTAATTGTAAGTCATTGTCGTAGGTCAACGCACAATCATTTTACGTAAACGACATACGTAAAATCATTGTGCGTTGACTTACGACAACGACTTACGATTACGAATCCGTCGGAAACAGTTGCGACCATCTTTGTGCGCGGACCCTGACTTTGTATCGCTACCGTCAACGTAGAATTCTTGGCTGAGGAGTAAGGACCCTTAAAGAGCAAACCTATCCCTTACTTTTAATAACATTTGTTATTTTTATCTTCAATATGTGTCAAAATCATTCCATTTTTTAGTTTCAAAGTAAAGCGTTCATATTAATGTTTAAACTTATTATTACTATATAATAAATTAAATTTGAGTCAAATTTAAT
>NW_017299860.1:10046-10260 GCF_001594075.2 Trachymyrmex cornetzi | reverse complement strand
TAAATTAATAGCGAGATGAATTAGCACCCCATAATATTGAATAATAAACCATAGGGAACTAAGAGGCTCTCTGCTATTCTCGATCTATCGCAGTATTATAAAGTAATCAATAAATTTATTTCATTTAAATTCAGTAATTGCAACTGCAAATTTGACTGCGCCGATTCAGAAAGCGGCTAATACCGCGCTTATGATCGAGAATACGTAGCTGAAT
>NW_017299860.1:7454-9199 GCF_001594075.2 Trachymyrmex cornetzi | reverse complement strand
GCCCTGGCCGGCCTTCCGAGCGGAGAGCAAGAGCCCCCTTCAGGGCCCCCTGCCGCTCACTCTATCTCTTGCCGCCTGTCGCTAGTAATAAGGTAATAAATTAGTAATTGACTCCGCGAATTAAGATTTCTACGTGATTATTTTGTGATAGTCAACCTCCCTCCTTAACTCCGGTAACCGTGATTACCGCCCTTGCCGCTCGGGGCGAGAATCACGCCGAGCCGTCGTTGGACGGGCCCACGCCGCGTCCGAGGGGCATCCGCACTCGCGCGCCCCGGACGTGACAGTATCAAAGGAGAGAATTTGTATTTTAGAGTAGAAAATTTATCTGTTTTACTCCACTTTGAAAAAAATGAAGTGTTAACTATATGTTAATACCATCAATTTTATTTGAAAATATATGTCAAGACTATTAAAATTGGTGAAAGGAGTCGCTAATTTTTTTTTTAAATTATAGCAAAAAAATACTTAGGCACAATGAATAATTCTGTTAAACAAACAAGTATATGTTATCTGTACACCTAATTTATCTCATTATTCTATTAATAAAAGTATTAGGATATTACGGTTATCAAAAAATTAGTGTTTTCCGAGATATTTAATGTGTCATATCAATTATATGTGCCAGAGAAGTGTCTATAATATAACATAAATTATTGGTTCTTTATATATCTAACTTAATACTTTTACATGCAGAATGATTATAGAAAAATAATATTACGTAAAAAATCATATATTTGCATTTTAAAAAGCGTGGATAAACATTATATCTCTTTCATTGCATCTTTTATCGTATCTCTATTTAGAAAAGAATAACGTGATTCCAATAGCCCTCGCTCGAAGCAATTGCACATTCATAGAAAACATTTTTTTAATACTTTTTGAAATACGTCAATTGTGAAAGTTAGATTGAGACATCCCGTATATATATACCATATATATATATATATACATGTTTATATGAATATTTATGCACGTTTACGTATGTTTATACATATTTAAACATATTCATTCATGAAATATTTTTTACCGGGTATGTCGTTAAAACATTGTTACATAACTTAACTCTGGAAAATGTATTAAATTGGACTCAAATTTAATTTATTATTTACTACGTTCATACATTAATGTGAACGCTTTACTTTGAAACTAAAAAATGGATTGATTTTGACACATATTGAAGATAAAAGTAACAAAAATGTCATTAAACGTAATTTAAACGTAAAGGAAAGGGTTGCTCTTTAATATCTGCGACAAAGTAATATAATTGACGTTTTATAATAATGTCTTAAATTTACTTATCCATTTGATAAAATTTATGCAAGTGTCCGAACTGTCGAGAATGGTAGTATATATTTAACGCTTATTAAATTATTTATTTCAATCAGATTTGGCAGTTTATGTTGCAAATAAAACAGAGAGAGGTAAGATTTGGCTTGGGACATTTCTACTATGGATATAATTTTATCCGCTGGGTATGTCTTATTTTAAATAAAAGTATAAAAGTGTATATATTGGGTATGGGAATAAGTTTCCGCTCTTTTTGAAAAGAAAAGGATGTGTTTATTTAAACAAATCTATATAAGTGAGTTTAGTCATATGCTCCTTCGGAAACAACAACTTTCTCCCACTTTTCCGGTAATAAACGGATTCCTCGAATGAAAAAAATCTGGTTCTTTTGAAGCGATCCATTCATCAAGCCATTTTTTTATATCTTCATAAGAATTGAATCGTTCTCCAGAAAG
>NW_017299860.1:7078-7280 GCF_001594075.2 Trachymyrmex cornetzi | reverse complement strand
TATTTCTTGACCGGTTTTGCAACGTGTGGCCTAGCGTTGTCATGTAACAGAATCAGCTTGTTGTGCCTATTGTCCCATTCCGGTCGTTTTTCTTTCAAAGCTTGGTTTAAAAGTATCAGTTATAGTCGATAACGATCGCCAGTGATGATTTCGGACGGTTTGAGCAGCTAATAATATATAACACCTCTCTGATCCCACCAGA
>NW_017299860.1:6444-6674 GCF_001594075.2 Trachymyrmex cornetzi | reverse complement strand
GTTGAATCGCCGAAACCATTCTTTACAACTGGTTTTCGATGGAGCATGCTCACCGTAAACATCTACGAGCAAACGATGCGATTCTGCAGCATTTTTCTTTAAAATAAAATAATAGGGTAAAACTTCCCGCAAATGTTGCTTTTTTGGAATAAATTCCGAAATCTTCAACGCAAAAAAAGTTACTCTTTTTTACGCTTCGAACGAATGCCAACTATTGGGCTCAAAAGTTT
>NW_017299860.1:6117-6408 GCF_001594075.2 Trachymyrmex cornetzi | reverse complement strand
GTTCTATCAAACACACAAGCAATGCTACTAACGACATCTTTCTACAATGGGCGGAAACTTATTCCCATTACCAATAATAAACGTATATACATACGATATATACATGATGGAACAATAACTCTGTTCAGATTGAATATTTCCCCTATTTTTAGGGATATGTAATATTATATTTACTGAAGTTGTACAACATCAAGGGGATATAATGGGTGTGTTCCGATATACGCTGCCAGTACTGGCAGTACTGAAAAATTGTTCCGCTATTACTACGCAGCGCGCTGCGACAGCGTCTAG
>NW_017299860.1:4739-5602 GCF_001594075.2 Trachymyrmex cornetzi | reverse complement strand
GATTTCAAGGTCACTTTCACTTTTTTAAATGAAATTGAATGATTGTTTTACAAAATATAATTTCTCTAATTATTTTACATATAAAAGTATTAAAGTAGGGTATCAAAAAATTAATAGTTTACGAGATATTTTGTACTTTATTCTGGTATGTATAAACATAAAATTTTTAATAATTCATTAACTATTAATTTTTTTATAACCTTCATACTTTTATAAACATAATAATGAGATGAATAAATTGGTGGATGAAAAACACATAGTTGCTTTAAAATGAATGTGTGTATAAAGGATAATTTTTTAAATAAGCAGCTATGTGAATTCCCGATGAGAAATGACAATAGAATCGATATCGAATGGATATTGAATCGACATCGAAATCATCAAATTGACGTCTATTCGACATCGATTTCACTGTCATTTCTCACTGAGTTCTTTTCAACAATTCATTCATCTCATTATTCTGTTCATAAAAGTATTAAGGATTACAAAAAAAATTAATAATTTTCGAGTGTTTAATATTTTATGTCAATATATGCCAGAATAAAGTATAAAATATCTCGTAAACTATTGACTTTTTGATATCACTAATTTAATACTTTTATATGCAGAATAATTAAAGAAGTCGTATATATTATGTAAAAAAAAAAGCAAACCATTCCATTTAAAAAAATGGAGGTGATCTTGAAATCTCCGAGCGCCTCCACTCATTGAAAAACTATTACTAATATATTATACCCCTCTTGATACTTTATACAAATTCGATAAATATATCATTTCATATCTTTAAAATAGCGGAAATATTCTAAGTGGAGAGAGTTACTGCACTACTCTATACATATACAGGGCGTCTCAGAAAATGTTAC
>NW_017299860.1:3219-3938 GCF_001594075.2 Trachymyrmex cornetzi | reverse complement strand
GAAATTTTGTTTGATTATGGTTTGATATGAATAAGATTCGCGCGCGCGTATATAATTAAATGCATTTTACTTAAACCAAAATCTCGGATTTTGTCATAATAATTAGAAAGAATTTCTGGTTGTCATAACAAGAATCGAGATTTTACATCTAAAATTATAATTATTTTATAAGTATTATATTATTTATTACATGATAAGAGGATTTATTTAATATTTTCAGTTTGGTTGGGACTTGAATTCTTTTAAATTTGCATTATCAGAATCATGATTAATTTTAATCTCAGCGCCATATAGCAAACCAATTATTGTGTCAGTTGACACAAATCGGGCGAATATGCTGTATTGTTTTATGTCGTCGTGTTGTTTCCTGTAGTAAATTGGAACAAAATGATATGTTCCATCGTTGATGAGAATACCTCTTCTCTTTCCGTCGTCAATATAATTTTGAGAAAAATGTACAGAAATTTTGAAAGTTATAGCAATAAGATTAATTTGAATTATTGGGGCATTTCGTAACATAACACACTGCTTTTTAAGTGTGTAAGCTCATAGATTATGAGTACATAATGCGCATGTTGCTTCATTTATCCTTGTTTACATTCGATGAAATTAGGAACATTATACATAAAACGAAATGCCCCAATAATTTACAGAGAGACATGTTCGATCAACGAGATGTTCTGCGGGCATAGTTAACGAAAAATTTATTTAATTAACGA
>NW_017299860.1:0-3180 GCF_001594075.2 Trachymyrmex cornetzi | reverse complement strand
CAATGCAGTTCAAAATACAATAAAAAAAATATTATTACATAGTAGCATAATTAAAAAATTAATAATGCGCGATTAAGTATACGATAGCGTTGAAAATATACGTATGATAACACAAATTTGATTGAACCAATGGTTACTTTAATATTAATAAACGGAATGTAAAATATTAACGATAATAAATCTTATTTACTTTTAATTGTTAACTTTTGATTATAAAATTTATTAAAATTCATCCAATAAAATTTAATTATTTTTACCTTGTACTCTGGTTAAGAGTACATTCTAGTAACCACTCTAGTAACATTCTAGTAACCACACGTCCAATGGCGTAAGTAAAAAAATTTTAGCACGTTAGTTTTCTAAGATAATTAAGGCTTAATATAAAAAAAAATGGCTTTTTAACAACATTTAATCTTTTTTTCAATTTAATGTTATCTTACAATGTTATCTTTCTGATTAGAGAAGTCATGGATATATTCATCTCCTAATGTATTCTTTTTATTTCACTATCTCATTTTTTAGCCATGTTACGAAGAATTTAGATACAGGATTATTCATTCACGATAATATATTTTTCTTCTATGACGATAAAGTTATATACAATTTCTGGTTGATGATTAAATAGACAGGAGAATCTCTTCTTTATTTTTCCATATGAGACATATAGCGAATTCGGTCGCTTGCACTATATTAGATTAGTGCATACTAAAAGCTGCTTTACATGAAATTAACAAAGTTAAATGTAAAAGTATATAAATATTTTTAACGATTAACTATCTACTGATGATATAGTCACGTTATTAACAAAATATATATGTATGAAGGGTTTATGGTAGCGTGTTCGTTTTTTATAATTTATTTAACTTTCTATAAATTCGTTGGTCCTGAAAAGGACCGTTTTTATGTTTACAATTTATGTGGCCCTGAAAAGGGCCGTTTATGTCAAAAAACTATATAATTCGTTCTCTATAAGAGATTGTCGGTCTTGTCTGAGTATATTTCTTAGGTCCCCAGAGTCTTCTGCGTGAAAGATCAAGTGAGTAGGATCCAGGAGGCGAGTCTGGTGGTGTGTAGCTTGTTGGTGATCCTGGTGGTGTGTAGCTGGCTGGTGATCCTGGTGGTGTAGATGTTCGTTGCTGTATTATGGAGTCGCTCTGTGTTTCTTGGGTAACTACCGTAGGTCGGCTCAGCGTTCCCCGGTGCACTCTAGGAACAGGCAGGGTCTGCGTTGCCTTCGTAGAGAAGTCACTCGGAGATTTCGGTAGCGGAGACAGGAGCGGCGGCGGTATCGGATAACTGGGAGACAGCGGTCTCCTAACCCTCGGGTCGTTACCGGCCAGGAGGAAGCTCGGAGGTCTTGTGAGGACCGGCGAAGAATTGTCCACCTTAAATAGTCGCCAGATCACTGGAGGGGATGTTGATTTTCCTTGTTGCTTAGTTGCCGTTGGATTACTCGGTGTAACCTCTTGAAATTGTAGCGGCTCGCTGGATCTCGCTGAGGAAGATTTCTTCCACCAGGGAATGATCCGTGAACGACGAGAGACAGGCTCCACGATTACACCACAAAAAGGATAGATGCTCTTGCAGTATGCCGCAAGAGACGAAATCAAGCCGTTGGCCTTGCCTTTATATAGCCGTTCAGAGTTTTACAGAATACGAGAAGATCTACCGAAATGCGCCTTCTATTAATTTCTTGAGAAATTAATTTTTTCCGAATCACTTCAAGTAGATCTTGGAAACAAATGCATCCGCATGAAGTTTGCTTCGTTCGAGTTATTTGAAATATGTATGTGGTGTCAAATAGACCGCCACATGTATAATTTCATTGTCAAAGTTGATTATATTGTATCACTGCAATAAGATATTTTATGTAAAGCAGCTTTTAATATGCACTGATCCAGTGTAGTGCGAGTGATCTAATTCACCAATAAAGAAAATCTATTTGGAGACACTGGTAATGTCTCGGCACTAAGCTACGCGCAGCGTCCTTTACGCGAGCCGGCGAGTTGCGGCAGATCGAGATTATCGGATCTCAATAAGGGCTGAATCGATCAAGTTCTAAGTATGCTTAATCGATTGCAATCGCTCGGGATATATAATGAAAGTGTTTTTATTTTTTTTTTCTCTACGTGCTCTGCGAGTGGAGATATTGCGACGTTGCGACGCAAAATATACGAATCTGAAACTTTTTATATTAAGAAACGTCATTATCATTGACGTCGTCGTCGTTGCCGCTACGAAGTGGTGGGGATAATGTCCTTTTGGAATTTTTGGCGCAAGATGCAAATGTGGCGCCATGTGGCGCTGTCAATGTGCATGGTCACATCACACATGTGGCTGATGATTAGGTTAGAAAATCTGTCACATCGTTGGCATAGAGGAACACGTAAGTGATTTTCTGCTTCTATATACACAAATTAGACTTGCTCGACACGTGTTTGCACGAAATGAACGAATCTGGCAAAAAAAAATGTATCGCTTTATCCCATAGATCGAGATATACGAGGTGTGATCAAAAAGTAAGGTGACTTTTTGAATTTCGCGCGCTCTGTACACTCTAATTTCAAAATTTTTTTTTTGTTGTGTTGGTACACTCGTCACGATCATATGTTCACAGTTTTGACTATATAGCATGTGTTGTTTTTATGTGAGAGGCATAAAGGTTAGACTCGTGTTTGCGTGCTCGGCGATTTTTTGCTGTTGAAAATAATGGAGCAGAGAGTTTGTATTAATTTTTGTGTAAAAAATGGTATTAAGTGTTCAAAAACTCTTGAAATGTTGACAGTGGCGTACGGTGAGTCAACTTTGAGCAAAAAAAATGTTTATAAATGGTATAAGTTATTCCAAGAGGGCCGAGAAAATGTTAACGATGAACCTCGCTCTGGACGCCCCAGCACGTCAAAAACCGACGAAAATGTTCAGGAAGTGAAAGAAATTGTGTTGAAAAATCGTCGAATCACGATTAGAGAAATAGCTGATGATCTTAACATATCGTTTGGCTCATGCCAATCAATTTTAACGGATGTTTTGGGTATGACACGTGTGTCAGCGAAATTCGTTCCAAAACTACTTAATTTTGATCAGAAGCAGCGTCGCATGAACATCGGCCAAGACATGTTGAACGACGTCAATGATGGTCCTGATCTGCTCAAAAGGGTTATAACTGGTGACGAAACATGG
>NW_017299859.1:39605-41451 GCF_001594075.2 Trachymyrmex cornetzi | reverse complement strand
ATACCGTGCGAGCGTCCTGAGCCTTTAGACTACCGAGGCCTTAGTAACATTCTTCGCAATAATCGGCATATGAAGGAACAACGTCTCTTTCGAAGATGCGAATAAGCATCAAAAAAAATTTGTTAAAATTGCTAGTCAATTTAACTCGTGATATTACTGCGGTAGTTTAGTAGAGTTAGCGTTTCAAGACCGGAAATTTTTCGGCGCGCGTTTCTGTGGGACTACATACGTAGTATATAAATTCACATAAGAATCATACAAGCATTAAGATCCAGCTAGACCGTGTAAGGCTTTGATTTTCTATAGTTTGTGTTATCACATGTACAGTCCTATAGTATATTATATTATTTATTTACGTCGCCTAAAGAGACGTTGTTCCTTCATATGCCAATTATTGCGAAGAATGTTACTAAGGCCTCGGTAGTCTAAAGGCTCAGGACGCTCGCACGGTATGCAAGAGATCCGGGTTCGACTCCCGGCCAAGGTAATATTTTTCGCAATAAGAATTAATTATTTACAGATTTTAATATGTTATTCATCATTATTAAGATCGTTTCGAAGATGCAAATAAGCATCAAAAATTTGTTAAATTGCTAGTCAATTTAACTCGTGATATTACTGCGGTAGTTTAGTAGAGTTAGCGTTTCAAGACCGGAAATTTTTCGGCGCGCGTTTCTGTGGGACTACATACATAGTATATAAATTCACATAAGAATCATATGTAAGATATTAACTGTAAAATTAACAGCTTGATTTTTACTTTTAGTTCGTATTTTATTTTACGATTTGGAGTTCAATGCTCATTAGTCAATAAGCAGGTTTTATGATCAGGATGTCACTGCGTGATACAGCGTGATAAAGGCTTTGAATAAACAGTCACGTTATTCTAAATTCAACGATCACTGACTTTATTCTTAAACACAACTTTACACTGCGCGACTTATAAATCAAACGTAGATTTGATACAATGACGGAACGGCAAGCACATCTCCGAAGAGACTCGAGACTACTATAACGTATCGATAAAAGTAACGTATTACTGCGGAACGTACTTCGATAACGTGTCGGTCGTACTTATAATTCGCTAAGCGATCTTTCGTAACTGCTACTTGTGATTCGCTAAGCTATTTTCCGAAACTCGTGCTCCGGCGATCGTGCTCCGGCTTTTTGACTCCAGCGCACGGTTGCGAGCGCCGCTAGCGTGATAGCGCAATGAGCGTCAGCTGACAAGAGGTCGCCAGCTATCGGGAGCATGTGCGAAAAGACCGAAGACATAATAACGTATTATACCTTATGTCTTACACATACAAGCATTAAGATCCAGCTAGACCGTGTAAGGCTTTGATTTTCTATAGTTTGTGTTATCACATGTACGGTCCTATAGTATATTATATTACATTGTTGGATATATTTTTGAACATCGGATTTTAGATTTTCCCAGTAATAGTTATGTTTTATTCTATAATAGGTTTTTGTAACACCTCGATGTCCTCCGGTAGGTGGGCAATGCATTTCACCGATTATTATAGAGCGGAGATCTTTAGGTGGATATTTAATCAATCCGTTGCATATAATTAGTTTGGTTGCTGAATCAATAAAAGTTATTTGTAATAAAGATTTTATATCGCTCCATGGGACATTATTAATAAAATCTGTTTTTGCAATACTGATTGTTTTTAGTTTTAATTTATCAACGATATTTCGCACATTTTTTATTACTGCAGTGATTTGATTTAAGGTCATCGTCAAATGAATTGTGATATAATAATTTTATTTAAGAAGAATTTAAACCATTTGGATTGGAATAGGAAGATTCTTCAATAAATATACGTATACTTAGGTTTCA
>NW_017299859.1:37063-39131 GCF_001594075.2 Trachymyrmex cornetzi | reverse complement strand
CATTAGTTCTACTAAACAGCAAACGTGATTAATCATCAGTTTCACGGCCGATTAAGTAATTGGCATTGGTGAAACTGGCCCAAATGGTGATTCTTTACGAAAAACACACACGCTTAGCGCTTTTTTTACCTTTTTTTAAAAAGGTAAGTTTTTATACGATCATATATAGAATATAAATTTAACTTGGCGCCACAATTGTTTCATTAAACACCAAACGCAATTAGTCATCAATTCCACGGCCGATTAAGTAATGACGTTGGTGAAACCGGCCCAAATGGTGGTTTCCACACGAGAAGCACGCACGTTTAGCGCTTTTTCTACCTTTTTTTAAAAAGGTAAGTTTGTATACGATTAAATAGTCTTTTATACAGATGATACATATGTCATTAGATTTAGTAAATTTTGTCTTATAATGATTTTCATGTAATAATTTTTGAAGGGGAATAAAGCCATTATAACTTGGGTTGGAATGTATCATATACAAAGAATTTCATCAAACAGCAAACGCAATTAGTCATCAGTTCCACGGCCGATTAAGTAATGACGTTGGTGGAACCGGCCCAAATGGTGGTTTCCACATGAGAAGTACGCACGCTTAGCGCTTTTTTTATCTTTTTTTAAAAATGTAAATTTGTATACGATTAAAGTTACTATTACTCAATTAAAAAATCCCACCACCACCCCCATCGTCTTATAATAATAAAATTTAACTTGATAGAGAATTTATAAAATTTAATAATATTTAACTTGATAGAATTTATCAAATTTAACTAATAAAGATAGTATTACTTGGGTTTTACTTTTTATTTTGATAGTAGAATTTAACTTGGCGCCAGTTTTTGATATCATATCAAGACGATGGTCTTCTATATAATAAAAAAATTCCACCACCACCCCCATCGTTTTATAATTGTGATATAAAAATGTCAAGATATATCAAAAACGATGATCATCTATATAGAAATATTTAAATAAATATAATAAAACTCTCGAAATTGTCAAATAAACCATAAGCAAGGGCTAATGAGAGTATAATCGCTGTACGTTTTGTGATGAATAAGTTTATTAATTATTAACATCCATACGTTTCGGCATCCATTCGAGCCATCATCAGTGCATCTTAGACTTAAAATTAATATTGATTACTAACTATTACTTGGCTCCACGAGAGTGGTCACTCCTTCCATCAACAATACGTGACAAAAGATTGGAAAATACATTGGCAACGTTCGAGGATGTAATTCCGTAAGGCCAAGAACAATCAGCAATATTTATGTATAATGTATAACATATCCGTAACTTAAAATTATAAAAAACACCGCAGTCAAATACAATAAATTTCAAAATTCAGATCTAATTAACCAGTCAATTTTGAGTACGTGGTACATTATTGTCGACTCATGTAGCAACGAGCTCGTTGCTACATGAGTCGACAATAATGTACCACGTACTCAAAATTGACTGGTTAATTTGATCTGAATTTTGAAATTTATTGTATTTGACTGCGGTGTTTTTTATAATTTTAAGTTACGGACATGTTATACATTATACATAAATATTGCTGATTGTTCTTGGCTTTACGGAATTACATCCTCGAACGTTGCCAATGTATTTTCCAATCTTTTGTCACGTATTGTTGATGGAAGGAGTGACCACTCTCGTGGAGCCAAGTAATAGTTAGTAATCAATATTAATTTTAAGTCTAAGATGCACTGATGATGGCTCGAATGGATGCCGAAACGTATGGATGTTAATAATTAATAAACTTATTCATCACAAAACGTACAGCGATTATACTCTCATTAGCCCTTGCTTATGGTTTATTAGAAATATTTAACTTAGCATCAATTGTTGATATCAAATCTTTTGTACGAGTCATACATAAAATATTGTGAAATTTAACTTGGCATCCGTGTTAAAAATTTAATTTAACCTAGCATCAATTGTTGATATCAAATCTTCTGTACAAGTAATACATAAAATGTTGCGGTATTTAACTTGGCGTCCATGTTAAAATATATTAAATCATTTATGTAAGTGATCATTAGAGTTTAACATATCACTTATT
>NW_017299859.1:36632-36936 GCF_001594075.2 Trachymyrmex cornetzi | reverse complement strand
CATACTTGTATAATGACCCTCTTCGACACATGAACCATAATGAAATATAGCATTCATAACTTTGTATGTCTGTCCAGCTATTAATATTTTCGTTGTTGGCACGTAAACTAAATTTGTGTGGTATCTTTACTAATTTACCATTCTCTGAAATAAAAGATATTAATTGAATAATAAGTACCTCTTTTACCGAAATTAATTCATTTTTAAATAATATATCATTTCTTCCACAACGTCCACATAATTTATCAAACGACTGACACCAATGTGATGAAAATGTAGTTTTTAATAAATCATCCAGATTATA
>NW_017299859.1:35674-35877 GCF_001594075.2 Trachymyrmex cornetzi | reverse complement strand
TGTTTTCTAATAACGTAAACTCTATCCATCAATGGAAACTTAACACTTACTCTTTCAATAAAATACTCTAAACCAGACGGAACTTTTATCTTTTCTATAGTTTTATCCTGCATAACTGATACAACTGTAGCAATTGTACTATTTACAAGACCCAAACTAGCATCAATATTACGTCTTATCATAACTTTCGCTCCAATTTTAAT
>NW_017299859.1:35380-35623 GCF_001594075.2 Trachymyrmex cornetzi | reverse complement strand
ATATTTGACAATACCTTTGTTACTTTTTTTTTCATATATGAAATACAATCAATCGTATCTTCAGCAATTAAAAGTATTTCTTTTGAAGTAATACGACTTAACATTGCAACGTTTAATTCGTTACACATGTGACATGTAGGTAATAAACAAACAGTATCAGATGACAAATTACTAATAAAATCACATAATTCGCTTAATCTTGTTTCAAAAGACTCACTTTTAAATGATATCTTTTTTTTTTCA
>NW_017299859.1:34068-35191 GCF_001594075.2 Trachymyrmex cornetzi | reverse complement strand
CTGAAAATTTGGGTGATTTTCGGGAATTTTTTAAAAGAAAAATACTTCATAGAATATTTTAAAAATATAAGAGCATATTAAGCTATATTTAAACTATATTCCATAATTTTTTTATCAAAAAATGTTGAAAAATAAGCGACTTATGCGCTGTCTTCGGAGGCGCCAAAAAAAAAAGTTCCTCCACTGCTGCCACGATTCCGGCCGAATGAGTAGCTGAAACAAAAAAAAAGTCGTTAAACTAGAAGGTATTTCCTATACAATGACGTAGATTTTCGAAAAATATCAAAATTTAACGAAATGGCGTAGTTATCAAAAAAAAATTTTTTTTGGTCAAAAATATGGTCGTTTTTTTTAAATGCCAAATCGTCAATTTTCATCCAATCAAAAAAATCCTAGGTCATTGTAGAGTAAATATATTCAAGAGTACTCAGTTCAAATTTGAAGTCAATCGTATAATTGCTCTTTGAGTTACGATGGCAGCAAATTTGAAAAATGTCATTTCGAGAAAAACGCGTTTAAAGATTTGTTACGGCCAACCCTGATTATTATAGGCGAGAGAGGAAGGTGGAGAGGGTACGGAAGGACGATTCAATCTCACAGGTATACGCACGGAAGCGTACAGCTGTGAGTCGTTCGCACTCTTTTAAAGTCCAGAATGAGGGTCAACGTCCTGAAGGGACGCTATGACACCTGTTTCAATGGACAGTGCGAGCGTTGGTCCTACTTTTTAGATCAAGGAACTTAATCCTTTTGACCTGGGACTGGACCTCGTGCAATCTTAGGCGTTACGGGAATACGGGATATTAGTGAGGGGCGATTTAAAAATTACTCGGAGGAATCTTTAGTAAAAATTTAAAAGCTATTTATTTCTATACGGCTAAAGCTAATTTAAATGATTAAACTAAGTCTAGTTACGATAACCTTAAAATTTTATGTGTGCGTGTGTGCGTGTGTGAGAGGGAGAGGAGGAGGTGATTATCGGGTATTGGATAGGAGGAAGGGAGTACATGGACAGACTGGGATTAAATAGTTTAATTGGACGAGGAAAGGGGAGGAATTTCCAGGGATGTAAACTGTTACTAGTCTGTCCCCTTCGTTGGAGATGGATGTGAACAACCGGACG
>NW_017299859.1:32648-32996 GCF_001594075.2 Trachymyrmex cornetzi | reverse complement strand
ATAAATTACAGCAGTGAAACAGTTACAAATACTCTCCGGGGCTTCGCCCCTCCGCTCTGCTCAATACTTTCGGTACTCGCACAGAGAGCCGCTGACTTAATCCTAACGCTGGACGCCGGTCATACGCTACAGCACGAGCCCCGACCTTCCCGCGGTATCTTCCGACGGTGTCAAACGCCCACCCCTCGACAGCCGGCCAGAACCCGTACGCGCTGTACCACCAGACTCCCGGACGTGCAACGCCGGCCTGCGGCCGACGCCATGCGATGGTGCGACGCGTTTATAGCGAACTCCTTGATGCGACTCGACTCTACTCGACAGCGTGAATTCTGGAAATGGACTCTACTC
>NW_017299859.1:32226-32442 GCF_001594075.2 Trachymyrmex cornetzi | reverse complement strand
CCCGTGACGAAAGGAACAAGCGCGATTCGGCCCTCGAGTCTCTCCAAGACGACTCAAATTCACTTCTACTCGGCAGCGAACATTACTCCCCTCACTCTGACTCTCGAAATGCGACAGCTAAAAATTCCCAAGCTCGGGAGGATGGCACGTGGCTCGTGGCTCCGCGGTTCTACACGGCGGCCATTGCGCCGATTTTATCGTTCTGGTGCGAGCTGG
>NW_017299859.1:22323-30547 GCF_001594075.2 Trachymyrmex cornetzi | reverse complement strand
GGGGGACCCGTGCTCGCGTCTCGCAGGCGCCAATCGTAGTTGCGGCGGAGCCGATTCTCTCGAAAAAGAAGAATCTGCGTCTGCAGGACGTAACAGATTAAACTAACGATTTTTGCAAGATAAAATTATATTTACCATAAAAACTGCTAATCAGCTATACCTGGCCCATACAATGGACCCTCTTCCTCCTCGAATAATGCCTGCTGAGAGGCTAAAGCTTGTCTCCGAGCTGTTCGTCCCTCTTTTGAGGACGCTTCATGACGTAGCTCCGCCTGGTTAATTCGGCTATCATCTCTCTGTATGGCATATTCTTTTGCAATAGGACCGAGAATGACGTCTATTACTTGTAGCATTTTTAAAATACTATAAAAACCATCATTAAATATTGAGACAGCAAGGACATTAGCGAGCTTGATCGTCTTCATGCCGTTGTGAAGGTGCTTTGGAGCAAAGTGCCACAACAAGCCGTTATAACTTTCATTGTTATTCTGCGTGTTTCTTCCTTTACATCGCTCTAGTAATTCCCTTGAACTCAAATCAGTATAAATAGGTTCCAAAGCTTTCGTAACATCATTGTCAAGTGGGAGATAATCATGCTTGAACTTTGACACGTTCATTCCATTAGCTTCCGCGCGGCGATATGAGCACCAGCTATTCTCACCTGCAGGGCAATTTTTGTGGTTCGGACTTTTATCTGTCGAAGACAAGTGATACAATGTAGCCCAAATTTCTTTGTACATTTCATCAACATTATCTTGATGCCTAGTAATTGCCAATCCATAGTATTTCTGGAGTTTATCAATAAGTTTATCAGTTAGCTTCACAGCTGCGAGTAAACTAAACAGACGCTTCGACAGCAACAGCGTCAAACGGCTCCAGAATACCTTTTAAATGGCAACACTGTATTTTAAGACCCTGTATACATATTTCTAGCCTCCATTCTTACCTATGTACTGTTTACAATACGAAAGATTCGGGTAACGGCACATCAGCTACGACGCTCCCCCCCTAGGTAGATGGAGCAGTTTATACCTGCGAGCGGTTGCTCTTTAGAAGGCTGCCATTCGAAAAGTATTAGAGATACGGCCTTGAAAATTTTACAGGATATTCTTAAAAGTATAAACTATCGAATAAGACAAGAACAAAGATTTCGATTTTTTGAAAGTTTCACACTGGTATAGCCCTTTAACGAACCAAGATATTTACGAATGTTCTCAGCTATTAATTGTATAAAGGCAGAATCTTCATCTACAGGAGGTAACTGAAGCAGATCTCCAAATAAAGGAATGTGCTTTTGACCGAACCAACCATCATCACAATCAGTAGTATCGTATATTTCAGATAGTCGTAAGTGTATATACATAAGAATTAAATTAGAAATCATTGACACTTCGTCAATTATAATAAGACTAACATCTTTAAGGTCTGCTCGTAAAACTTTCAAAACGTGGTTAGCTATTTGCTTATACTTAGGAGTATGGCCATGCTCAACGGGTAATTGCAATAATCTGTGAACTGTCAAACCGTCTATATTAAACGCTGCTATATCAGTAGGTGCTGCTACGGCAGTATCCTTCTTAAGATTTTGTTTTAACCAACATTTGAATGTTTTAATTAAAAAACTTTTGCCAGTACCTCCTTCTCCACTAACATACAATCGTAGTAGTGATTTACCTGACGTTATGGTATTAGTGACTCTATCAAATACTCGTCTTTGATCCGTATTCAATTTTGAAACCATTTCGGATATATCGATTTCCTGTTTGTCACCAAGATCCTTAAAATCTTGCATCGCATCACTAGCTTGAATATTTTGTACACCTACTGGATTATCAGGATCATCTTGAGACGTATTCTGTTTTTCTAAGTCATCGAGATGTTGTTGAAGTAATTGTTTCGCAGTTTCCAATGCATTTTTTAATTCCTCTGATTTTTCAGAGGTACTCCAATGCTTTTTCAAGATGTACTTCAGCATTGTGAAATGATTCTGCATAAGTATCATATCCATTTTTAAGATCTTGTATTTTCCGCCATGGTTTAAACATAAGAAGTAATGAAAAGAAATAATTTTCTGGTTGCGTATTGACATCATATCTATAATGATTGATAAGACATTCACGTTGTCGCCGTTTCAAATAATAACCATTACTGATTTTATAGTATATAATTTTTTTACTTTTTGGTTTGATTTTCGATACGTCATGCCACTGTACAAAAATTCATATAAAGACATCGTTTCAAATTCTTCCGGTCTATTTGGATAATGACTATCTATTACAGATGGACAAAATATGTCAATAGAATCTCCATCAAGAACTTCAATTTCTTTATAACTTTTGACTTTTCTATATTGTATCTGACTAACATGTAACTACTTAATAGTTGTGTTTCTATCAGTTCCATGTAGAGGAATACCTAACAATGTATCAGCTGCTTCAAGAGCTCCACATTCTCTATTATTAGTGAGTCGCAAAGCAATATTCCAAAGATAGCTCGCCAATGATTTGTTCTTATTATTTATGCTATTAAGAACACTATCAGATAATTCACATTTTGCTACTTTATTCACATACTTAGTAACATAATACGTAAGCAACCTTGTGTTGTCACCAATAAATTGTATATCCATATTTCCTTCCTAAACAGTAAGTATAATGCGATTATAATCATTTATATTCTGTTCATCATCTGTTCGTGGAAGGTCATAAAGTCTACTTTTATGTTTCAATTGTTTTCTACCTGCTATCGAACTTACAACATCTCTCAAAATCAACGTGTTGGTAGAAGGACGAGGAAAATCAAAACGACATACACGATAAACTTTACGCCCTTTTTTCTTAGAACGAAGACAATAGTCGTTATGTATATGTCGTTGATGCGTATTAACTCGCCTATATAATGTTGGTGAAGATATTTTGTTTGGTAATTCACACGTTATATGTTGTAAAATAAATTTAGAAACTTCTTCCGCAGGAGATTTACCAAGAATGGGCGCATTTTTAACCCAAACTAATAGATGAAGATGTTGTACACCTCTACCTTGATATTCTCGTCGTCAGAAGTAATGTATTACTTCTCCAATTGGATGATCTTTGGAACAAATAAAATCAAGCATCGCCTGAAACTTATTATCAAGAAATCTCGATGTTGATACAGGATCTCAAGCAATAAGAACACTAGTAGATAAAGAAGAATCATTAGACCATCCATTTACTTGACGAATATATTCACCTAAATCGTCCCACAACCATTTACTAGGACTCAATGTTATAAAAAATGTTGCAGTCCGTAATGTTGTATCATACACTCTAAATCACTTCTTGGTCTACGCTAATATTGTTCGGTATTTCTTAGAGTGGAAAAAATCGTATTCCAATCCGATTCTAATAATTCTTTATGCAATGCTTCTAAATATTCTTTAACCGTATAAAGGTCTCGCAATTTAGTTACATTCAATTTATGGTAAATACCACGACTTAATTGACGCATATTCGCATTATTTAATAAATAAAATAAATATTGTTGATTTAATCTGTATTGCGAGTGTTTAGATTTCAAACGACATTTAATAAATTCATGGTCATGAAGTTTAACCGGCCTAGTTTCATGTTGTCCGTTAATACCAAAAGGATACAAGTCTGGGAAACACAATAGATCTAAATCTTTTTCACGGTTATCCAAAGGCAATGCCTGAATTTTTAACATTTGGTATAAAACGGTGTCACTCTTATGTGACTTTTTTTCATATAAAGGGTAAATAGTATATTGATCATAATAACTATCATCACTCTCATCAATCTGAGTTAACATAGCCTGACACTTATCGTTTAAAATTGCTTCGTTATTTTCTGTTTCTTGCATTTCAATTTTTGGGCGCAATTCGTGATTGTCATACAAAACAGATTCTTTATCATTTTCTATGTCTTGTATTACAAATTCCGGATTATTTAATTCCTCCAAATGTAATTTATCAGTAGTATTCGACAATATAATATGTTCATAAAAAGGATTGTTACGTTTCAACCATATTAAAGCATTATATATTTTTTTTTATCTACTATGTCTTCCCAAATAATTTTGGAATTTGTCGGAACACCTCTAACTAAAATAATTTCATGATTTTTATTTATTGGATCGGTATTTTTACATAATTTGTTCAATGTTTCTTGTAGAGGAAGTGGTAAATGAAATGTTCTACCTTTTGCTTTTTGCACCATTTGCCTTTGGGGCAATTTTTTATTAATAACAGTTCCCATTTTAACAATAGTTTGAAATGCCTTAGCTCTTTGTATAAGCATTTTTTCGTATTGTTTAAGAGATGCTATTTCATCAGGTACATTATGTGCAAAGAGATTATTTAAAACACTATATCCAGGTAAAACTCCATCACGAAATTTTCGTTGACAGTAATCGCAGATATATTCTGGTTGAATATCGTGTTTTTCTATATACGCCATTAAATCTTTTATAAATGGAGATTCAGCCATTTGTACTTTAAACTTATTAAATTGAGACACATTTTTTTTATAACAAAGTCTCTCACACGATACACAAGCATATCGAGGTGTGTCCATGCAACGTTTAGTATAAGCCTTAAATGCATTCTTAAATTCAGAAAAAATTTCTTTCTCACTCAAACTAATACAAGTTTGTTCATGTCTGTACATATGCTTTGCTTTTTCTTCTGCCAAAGTTATAATTTCGTTTAATATTTCTAAATCAGCAGAAGTTAAAGCCTTCTCTAAATCTAACATCTTTCGATAGAAATTCGTCAGTTGATAAATCAAACGGTTAATATTTCTAACCTTTGGAAAATGAGGCGATAATAAGTAAATGGGAAGAAACATCGCTTTACAAAGCGTTGTATCAATGTAACAACTATGCGTATGACCCAATTTCGTATTCGAATTTGTTTTTATTGTACATTTATGAATCTTTTGTAATAATTCTGGTATTTTTTTAAAGGTACATATACTTATCGTTTGGAGAACTTTTTCATAACAATTAATTAGAAACGGATCAATTTTACATAAGTTATCGTCGCGTAACCATGCTTTCTTTGCTTTTGCTTCTATCACAGGTAATACGTTTGTAATTTGACCTTCCACGTTCGTTATTAAATGTTGTGGTAAAGAAATATTATGATATGTGGAATCGATAAAATAATTTTCAGACGAAGCTGTATGTCTCGATTTGCCACAAAGAGCACATAATTTTTCATCAATTGTTTCGCATTTAGTATCAAGACTCAAACATACTTCTGATTTCTTTTTAACAAGGCTAATATTTTATACATATCACGAATATAACTGTCTCGAATTTGCATACAACGACGTACAATTCTTTCAGCTTTTAATCGTTTTTCAATGTGATTTTTAATATCTAATTTGTTAAAAATATTTTCGATTGCCACGGGATTATAATATTTTATGTAATTTCGTGACCAAAATTTGTTATATTTCCTAATAATATTTTTAGCACTATCACAATGTTTGTTTACAAGACTAGGTTTTGAATTCTTTTTCTCATAACATCGTTTATTGTACAACCACTTGCGATCACAATAAAATTTTTGTCTTTCGCGTTCATGCTGAACATTTGTCAAGTAACGCATTCGTTTTTTACTGCGATAATTTTCTAAGTCAGCTTCATATTGAGAACGTTTTTTAGCACGATTACTTTCTAAATTCTCTCTATAACGATGCATTTGTTTAGCGCAATTATTTTCCAAATCTCTTCTGTATCTCTGTATTTTCTTTACGCGATTATTTTGTAAATTTTGTTGATATTGTTGACGTTTTGGAAACGATTATATTCTAAATTCTGTTTATATTGCCAACGTCTTTTAGCACGTTTATTTTCTAAATTTTGTCCGTCTAAGCAACGCTTTATGTTGGGATCATTTTTGGGATCTTCTTGGCATACATTTTCAGAATAATTATTATTATACGTATTGTTATTTTGCTCAGTCTGAGTATTAATGTGTGTGACTAGATCTTTTATCATAATTTCCTGCGAAACGCTTTGCATTAATTGTACTACGTTCATAACTTTCCCTGAATCATTTTGTGTTAACTGTATTTCCTTAACAATACTTTGCGATAACTGTGTTTCTTTCGTAACGTTTTGAAGCGTTTGTAATTCATTAAATCCTTTTGTAATAGCATAATTATCACAGCGTCTTGCTAATTGATTCAATTTCTGTTCTTTTATCTGATATTGACGCATTATACGTTTACGAACCGCTTCAGCTTCTCTTGCTCTTATTACTGCTATTGGAAGTACTTTTTGAGCAACATATTGTGGATCTTGAGGAAAATGTACAATAATATTTGTTTCAAAAATTTTTATCAAATGCGAACGCATTAACTTATGATCATATGTAACTTTGTCAGGCTTAAGGTTAAATAATAATGACGTCGCAAAAGCTATGGCAAAAACACCGCAATCATTACAATTTGGTTGACATTGTACCTTAGGAAATTTAACAGGATTTTTGTCAAATTCATATGTTGGAAATAATTTTTTCAAAAATAACTCATGTTGTTTGTGCAACATTTTATTATTTAAAGAATCATATATGAATATATTTTTCCTGTTATAGAAACCCAATGTCCAGCTGATGAACCCGATGAACTGTGTAATATTTGTATATGCTTTGCGTCACTAGACACAGGTTGTATTGTATTTAATAATTGTATACGCCATGTTTCGACAGGTCTATAATCAGAACAACTTGCTAGAAGTCGTTGGAAATAATCCATATGGACGTCCGTAAGCCAATCGCCTCGATCAATGATATCTTTATCGGCAGGCATTAAAATATCTTTTACCATAACAGACATTTTATTAAATTAACAACAGATAACTATTTAATTAGGAATAGGCGCACAGCAACCAACCTAACTATTTAGTTAGGAATAGGCGCACAGCAATCAACCTAACTATTTAGTTAGGAATAGGCGCACAGCAACCAATCTAACTATTTGGTTAGGAATAGGCGCACAGCAACCAATCTAACTATTTAATTAGGAATAGGCGCACAACAACCAACGTAACTATTTAGTTAGGAATAGGCGCACAGCAACCAATCTAACTATTTAGTTAGGAATCTAACTATTTAGTTAGGAATAGGCGCACAGCAACCAATCTAACTATTTAGTTAGGAACACGCGCACAGCTACCAACCTAACTATTTAGTTAGAAAATAAAATCCCCCCTCTCCCTCTTCTCTAACAGGTCTCCTCTCAAATTGAGCACACCCTGCACAAAAAAAATTACATTAAATTTATTATTAATCAGTTTACTGGTAATAACTTATATAGCAAAAAAATAGTGCCAAAATTGATAATGGCTCATATATAAACATACTATTCAAAATATATTAAATGTACTAATCCAATATTGGGGACATTCAATGTGAAGACTTTTTCTAGTGACTAACAATATTTTATTATACATATTTTTACTTCCATTCAGAGATCCCGCTAAAAAATTTTTTATGAACATATATTCATAAACGTGTACGAGTATAATCATGTATGAAATATGTCCATACATGGTTATACATCCCTCTGTCTCTTTTATAAAATTCTTAACAGAAATAATAATAGTAATGTGAAATTAAAGGGATAAATTTCGCATTGTTCGTTTTAGAATTTCTAAAACAAATAGTGTGAAAATTACCTTTTTATTTCAATTGCTAATTTTATTTCACAAAGACAGGGATATATGACCATGTATGGACGTATATCATACATGATTATACTCGTACATGTTTATGAATATTTATATATACAGGGTGAATCATTTTAATTTAATAACTATCACCCCAAATATTTCCGTTCTCTTCCATTTTACAAGAACATATTTCAGACAAAAGTTGTATGGTTTCGAAGGGGACATAATATAATATCATTGGTTTCACCTTGGGTGGCATTGTCAAGATCAGACGAAAGTCATGTCAAATTTTTTAAATTTTTATTACATATTTTTGTAGCTTACCTCGAGAGCTTTCCAAAACACTATAATAAAACATTTTTTCATAAACCCAGTTTACAAAAATCTAAATACAAAAACTCAAGTACAAATTACAAAAACCCAGATGCATGTCAAATTTCATTGTTTTGTATAAACGAAAATCTAAAAAAAGGTTTTTTTCAATAATAAATTTTTTTTGAAATTTTTTTTTGGAAATCCATTATTTTCTTGAGAGTTCTGTTTG
>NW_017299859.1:18932-22169 GCF_001594075.2 Trachymyrmex cornetzi | reverse complement strand
TTTTCGATCTCAGCTGTTTCATTATTAAGGATAATCGTTAGAACTCTTTGGGGAGCAAACAGAACTCTCAATCGGTTTCAGTGCATCGGTTATTAAGGATAATCGTTAGAACTCTTTGGGGGGCAAACAGAACTCTCAAGAAAATAATGGATTTCCAAAAAAAAATTTAAAAACATTTTCTTGAGATTTCTGTTTGCCCCCCAAAGAATTCTATCGATTGTTCTATATGGATGAAAATTTAAAATGAATGGTAAAGTAGTTATAGCCCTTCAAAGTTTCGGAATCGTGAAGTTAGCCCCCCCGATATTTCAAATGATATTTTCACCCCTTTAATCGACGGAACTATTTCTAAAATTGATAGAGAACTCTAGAACTCTTGGGGGAGCAACCAGAACTCTACTTATTTTTTCAACTCCTCGAAACCATACAACTTTTGTCTGAAACATTTTCTTGCAAAATGCAAGAAATATTTGGAGTGGTAGATTAAAATAACACCCTGTATATATTATCTACTATATTTATACATATTCATGCATGAAAAATTTTTTACTGTATTATTATTAAAATAACAATGTTCGACCTACAGTTAACCGTTCATATCAATATTTAAGTGTCCTTAGACTATATAACATTTATCTGATCTCGAACATTTTTTCGTATCCTTCATATATTTTCTGCGATTTTCGAATCATTACATTTAAAATGGGTTACCTTACCAAGAACACAACTGTATTAGCCCTCACAAACAAAACGCGGTAACACTCGAGCGCAGCGAAAATTTGCGTAGTAACCAGTCATTCTTTCATTTTTATATATATAGAAAAACGATAAACTGATTGGCTCTCGCATAAATTCCCGCCACGCGCCAAGCGTTGCTGCGTTTAGTATGTAGGAGCAATATCTCCAGATGTAGCACAATCATCTAGTTTATCAGATAAATGCCTTACAGTTTAGCTGGATCTTAAGTACTTATACATTGGGTGTGTAGCTTTTATATTTCCAACATATGACTTCGATCAAATTTCCTAAGACGCAACGTCAACCGAATTATAATTGCGGTGTTTTTGCTATAGCTTTTGCGACGTCATTATTATTTAATTTAATCTGAAACCTGACAAAGTTAAATATGATCATAAATTAATACGTATGCATTTGACAAAAATTCTTGAAACAATCAGCATTTCTCGCAAGATTCATAATATGCTCATCTTCAAAAAGTACTTCCAATAGAAATAATAACAGCAAAAGAAGCTAAAGCGCTTCGGATACGCAATTAACTAAAATCTCATAATAATTATGCCATAAAACATTTTGTCTCAGGTGGAGGCGCTTAGAAGATTTGAAAGTCAACTTCATTTTTTTAAATGGAATTATATGAATTCTTTTATATAATATGATTCCTCTAACATATTTTTTTAAAGCAACTATATTTTTTTCCCACCAATCATCTCATTATTCTATATAAAATATTAAGATACGATTATCAAAAAGTTAATAGTTTACGAGTTTTAACATTTTATGTCAATATAAGAATAAAGTAGAAAATATCTCGTGAACTATTGGTTTTTTGACATTTCTACTTTAATACTTTTTCATAGAATAATTAGGGGAATCATATTACGTAAATCTTGAAATCTCCGAAGCGCTTCCACCTGGGAAAAAATGTTCATCATCATCATACCCCTCTCGATGCCAAACAATTTTTATCTGAAGCATTTCTTCCTATCTTCAAAACTGTGGGTGTTATTCGGGTGGCCGATCTTAAGTAAGACACCCTGTATGAATAATAATAAATGTCAAGAAGACCAATATAAAGAGAATTTAGAATGTAATCGTGTCAAAAAACGTCAACCATATCAATAAAATACAGAAAAGATATACAAGAAATTCGCAAATAATCACGCTAAACAAATCATTATGAAGCCTACTAAATGCAAAACTGATGAAAAATTACATGCTCTTTGTGGCAACTCCAAACATACAGCTTCGTCCAAAAATTATTTTATCAATTCCAATCGTAATATTTCTTCTTCACAACATTTAGTAACGAACGTAGAAGATTAAATTACAAACGTATTATCTTTAATAGAAGCACAAGCAAAAAAATCATGGATATACGATCTTATGTAAAATTAATAATCGATTTCTAATTAATTGTTATGAAAAAGTACTCCAATCGATAAGTACATGTACCTTTAAGAAAATATTCAACCACAGTATATTTGTGATTATTGTCATTTTGTAACAACTGCGTTAGCTAAAAAATAAAGGCTATAAGGTGTATCGAGAGTGAGTGCTATATATAGTGCAAAAATTCCTTTCCTCTATCGTCAAATCAAGTAGCAGAGGCTTCAAGCATCGCCTCTGGATCGAAACCCAGAGGGACACATCCCTCGCCCACGTATCCCGAGGAAGCAAACACCGGGATAACACGTGGTGCCGGCGCCATTGAGAACAAGAAGAACGGCCCGGCCACGAACAACAACATTTAGAAACGAACGTGGAAGATTAAATTACAAATGTATTATCTTTGATAGAAGCACAAGCAAAAAAATCATGGATATACGATCTTATGTAAAATTAATAATCCATTTCTAATTAATTGTTATGAAAAAGTACTCCAATCGATAAGTACATGTACCTTTAAGAAAATATTCAACCACAGTATATTTGTGATTATTGTCATTAACGAAAATTTCGTGATGGAGTATGTAATGTCCGGTGCGCTACATTACAGCACCCCGGCCGTTTACCAAGCGAACGCGAGCACAAAGTATAGCGAATAATACAATACGTGCCAACTACAAGCGCGTATAACTATAGGCTAAGCTACCGAAACCGTCGCGTTCGAACGCCGCGCGCACAGCGCCTGCGCAACCAATAAAATAGAAAAACTAATAGAAAAATGCACTAAAGCACGTAAATAGCGCCGCCAAAAGACGAGAAATAACGAACATCATAATTACCAACCAAATAATCACGAGGAAATAGCGCCGATCCACCAAGAACGAGTAAAAACGCGCAATTACTCGTAAAATGCATAATGATGCAACGCGAAACGCGCGCATCGATCACGAAGGCCTCAGAAGACAAATAAAAGCTATTACAATTTGAATAAAGGCACGAATAACGAAACAAGAGCCCTAAACAAACAAACGAGACTCGCGAGCGCTTGGGAAGAAAGAACTGAAGATACGCGGAAAAGCGGCATGAAAAAACTCACAAGGGATGCACGCT
>NW_017299859.1:13891-18504 GCF_001594075.2 Trachymyrmex cornetzi | reverse complement strand
GCGCCTTCTCGGCGTCGAGGCCTCCGCACTCCCTCTCTCTTTCCGATCTGCCGCTTCTAACCAAACGTTCTTTCTGGGCACAGATGCCGAAGAAAAAACGTACACGCGGCAAGCGAGGAGGGTGGCGGACCCATTTAAAAAAGCTCCAACGTGAGCTCCTCACGGAGGGAACTTTCGACCCTTCCCACCATTGGGAAGACAACGGTGGAAAGACTAAGGAGGCGGTTCTTCAAAATTCTCTTCTACTAAAACTATCCATCCAACAGCATTTTCTTGTTTTGCGGCGTCCTTCAGTTCTACATTTACACAATAATGACACTGTTTACTCGCGCACGGTTGTCGTGATAATCCGTCCGCGTTATTATGTAAAAGATCTTTACGATATAAAATTTAAAAATCGTATTCCTGTAGTCTTTCCATCCAACGTGCAAGTTGACCCTCAAGATCTTTAACCCTTTGCGGCATACATTTTTCTATAAGATTAATTTAAAGGACAAATGTATTTCTGGGGGTTTTTGGGGTCGCTGATTACGAATTTGAAGTCAGTTTTCAAAAATCCAAAATGGCAGATCCAATATGGCGGACGAGTTTTTTAAAATTCATCGGATATACTTGAAACTCCTTACTCGGGGGTTTTTGGGGTCGCTGATTACGAATTTGAAGTCAGTTTTCAAAAATCCAAAATGGCGGATCCAATATGGCGGACGAGTTTTTAAAAATTCACTTGAAACTTGCTACTGCGATCTTTGAATGTTATCATGGATTCATCGTCACTTTGTTATCTCTTTAGCTCCTACGATTTCCGCGAAAAAAAAATCTTTCTACGATTGGATCCGCCATTTAAAATTTTTGAAAACTGACTTCAAATTCGTAATCAGCGACCCCAAAAACCCCCGAGTAAGGAGTTTCAAGTAAATCCGATTAATTTTTAAAAACTCGTTCGCCATATTGGATCCGCCATTTTGGATTTTTAAAAACTGACTTCAAATTCGTAATCGGTGACCCCAAAAACCGCCGAGGACGAAATTTGGTTTTAAATTACTCAAAAATTCGCACAAAAATGAATTTTTTGCTAAAAAAGTTCGATTTTGGAAATTTATTTGTTTATAAGTGTTTATAATTTTGCGTAATTGCATTTAAAATAATTTTTGTCACCTTCCCAAATGCTTCCTCTATCATTGAAAAAAGATTCATGGATGTTACTTCAAAAACATTGAATCTAGAGAGAAAAGTTGTGAATGAAAAAGGTGGGAATCTGGGTTCCCACTATGCCGCAAAGAGTTAAAAGACATCAGCCATTTAAGTAAAGCATGATCTGTGCGAATTAAAAACTTCCGTCCATACAAATAATGATGGAATGATTTCACCGACTACACTATAGCTAAAAGTTCGCGTCGCGTGACACAATAATTTCTTTCGGCTTTATTTAAAACTTGACTAAAATAAGCAATAACTTTTTCTACACCATCTTGTTTCTGCGACAAGACTGCCCCAATTCCTAGATTTGATGCATCAGTATCGAGAATAAATTTTCCTTTTACTTTGAGAAAAGCTTGGAGAAGAAGTTAGGGCCTGTTTTAATTCGTCGAAAGAACTTTAATGTCTCTCCTCTCAAATGAATTCAGTTCCGTTTTCCGTTAATCCAAAAAGAGGCTTTGCCAGAGAAGAAAATCCCTTAACAAATTTCCGATAATAAGAGCAAAACCCAAGGAAACTTCTCAAATGTTTTTTATTCTGAGGAATCGGCCAGTCTCTAACAGCACTTATTTTCTTTGAATCCATAGTGATTCCGTCAGCTGATATTATATGATCCAAGTATTTGATTTCCTTACTAAAGAAAACACATTTCTTTGGATTTACCTTTAAATTTACTTCCTTTAACCGGAGAAAAATTTTTCTACAATTCAATAACATTTCCTCAAAACTTTTCCAAAAATAATTATATCGTCGAGATAAAATAAACAAACTTTATAAAGAAGTTCTCCTAAAATCTGCTCCATTACTCTCTTAAATGTAGCGGGGGCATTGCATAAACCGAAAGGCATAACCATGAATTGCCATAAACCGTTTCCGACCGAAAAAGCCGTTTTCTCTCTATCTTCCGGACGAACTTTAATCTCATCAGTCAATATCCACTTTTTAAATCAAGAGTAGTAAACCAAACGTTACTTGCTAATTGATCAAGGATATTGTCTATCCTGGGTAAAGGGTAGGAATCGTTTATGGTCTTTGAATTCACCTTGCGATAGTCCACACAAAATCTTATCGTTCCATCCTTCTTTTTGACTAATACCACAGGTGATGTCCATGGGGTTTTGGATTCCTCAATAACTCCTTGTTTCTCCAAAATAATTTTATTCACTTCCCCTCTCATTTGTAATGGAATTCGTCGAGGAGCCTGCTTAATAGGGGAAAGGTCCTTCATGTTTATTATGTGCTCTCCGATCTTACAATTTCCTGCGAAAATCTCATTAGCAAACATCACGAAATTCATATAGAAAATTGGCAAAGCTTTCTTTTTCGGTCTCATCTAAGTAACGAGAGTTTTCTTCGAATAAGGGCATTAAGCCCGTTGGAACCGGCACAACACGTTCAATGCGGAAACAATCAAAATTAGTATTCTTTTCAGTAAATGAATTGAGAAAAATAGGATCGAGAAGATATTTTGTAAATTAAATAATTTGAGAAAGTCAACTCCCAAGATATAATCATCGTTTATCTTAGCTATCAACATTGGAACTTCCAAGGAAAATTTCGTAAGTCGAAATTTAGTTAAAGTTTTATATTTGACTGAAATCTGTTCCCCCGTGGGGTACTTGACGTTGCAATTATTTATTTCTATTCTTAATACATCCGATTCGATAAATCTTTGATCTATTATGGAAATATCGGAGCCCGTATCGATTCTAAAAAGACATGGTTTATCATTTGCCTCACCCTTATAACAAAATTCCCGAAAATTATTCTTAATTCTATTCATCCTAAAAAGACATAGGTTAGCACATAAACTTTCATTCAAGGAATATTGATCATCAACACAATAATCATCCTTATTTATAATTTTATTGAACCTGAAAGAATTTTCATTAGTAAAAACATTGTCAACAACATTGTAAGAGCATTGGTTAACCGAGAAACTATTATTTTTCGGGGTTCCTTCTGCTTTAGTTGAGCCTGCCCCGATCAGCTCGACTATTCCTTGTTTCCCGTCTCCGTCCTGCCCGGACACTCGAAGCGAAAGCGACCCTCCTTACCACATTCTCAACATTCTCTTTTGTTACCAATTTTCACGCCTGATTTTAAACAGATTCCCGCTATTATTTCCCCTCCCTTTTTTCTCTTTACTCTCATCAATTTGTTCCCTTTTTCCTTCGTTAAAGTATCTTCTCTTTTGGCCAAAACTATTTTCATGAATTAATTTTACAGCTCTAGCCCTCTCAATTGCTACTTTCAGAGATATCACCCCTTCCAACTGAAGGGTCCATTACAAAGTTATCCGACAAGGCGGAGACAAATTGGGCACAGGCAATTTTATCCCGTATCGGATGTGCGCACTCCGGGTAGGCCAACTGCGACAATCTTTCGATATCCGCGCCCAACGTAGTCAGATTTTCATCGAATTTCTGCCTTCTATTTGTGAATTGTAAATAATAACTCTGTACCGATTGACTCTCTCCGAAACTCTAGTTTTGATTTTAATTCGGCAAAATCTAAAGTTTCAAGATACTCTATATTTTCTAAAATCACGCGCGCTTTTCCTTTCAGACATGACACTAAGACGGCAGTTTTCGTTTCTTCTGGCCAACCGTTCGCACGAGCGATCAAACTGAATTGCGAAAAGAATTCACGTAAAGGCACGCTACCGTCGAATGTATCCGGCTTTAATTTGAAACCTATTTCCTCTCGCGACGGAGTTCGCACATCACAGTTTTCTCGCGTGAAAACGGAACGGTCTCCACCGGCGGCATGACGGCAAGAAGCAAAACACGAATTCGCGTTCCCGAAGAGTGAGACGATTTATCTGTGTATTCGTAGTGGACGCTTCACGTAGCTCTCCCGCATTGAACGGATCTCCGCATCCTGCCGCTGTAAAACTGCCGTGAGTTCCGCCTGTTTGCGAGTCTGTTCCTCACGCAGCTGTTGTAACTAACGGAGAACGGCTCGCAGGGCTGTCGTCTCCGGCGTATGCTCAGATTCCCGCCGGATGGTCTGCGGAATAGTCGTTTCCGTCGTTCTCTCCGAATCATCCATGAGCGCTCGACTCCGCGTATTCACTGGAGAGCGGAGCATTAATCTCCGTCGTGATGCACGATCCCGGACGAGCCCCCAAAATGTGCTACGCCCGCGCCACTATTTACGAGTTCGCTCTTGCAGGCGTGCACTCTCGCTCCCGATCCGCCGAAATAAGCAACACAGATATAAAGAAGAACAGGAAACGTTTATTATAAGAAGAACAGATTAATACGAGGGGCACTATTTATATTTTGAGCCTTGGCAACACTGAGTGTTGTCAAGTGCCATCGGACGTTTCCACTAGAAAGTTTGACATTTTTTACCATAACCTTCTTCAGAACGTTTTGTTATTTGAGCGCGATTTGTATTGTTTACAGTCA
>NW_017299859.1:11755-13714 GCF_001594075.2 Trachymyrmex cornetzi | reverse complement strand
GCCGTTCGCTCACTGACGAAAGTCGTGAAGGTCGTCCAAAATCAGTTGTTGTGTCAGAAAACATCGATGCTGTGCAAAAACTAATAATGCAAGATCGTCATGTAACATACTGTGAGATTGAGACAACCTTGGGCATTAGTTCCACCAGCATATATGAAATATTGCATAATCATTTAGCCGTGAAAAAGGTTTGTTCTCGTTGGATCCCACATAATCTGACAAAATCTCAAAAAGATGCTCGTGTCGATTGGTGCAAACAAATGCTTAAGAAATACAATGGCGGTGCTTCAAAAGACGTGTATAAGATTGTAACAGGGGACGAATCATGGATCTATGCGTATGAGCCGGAAACTAAACAGCAGTCGACTGTATGGGTGTTTCAAGATGAACCAAATCCAACAAAAGTTGTTCGCGCTCGAAGCACTTCGAAACAAATGGTCGCCTGTTTTTTCGGAAAAACTGGTCATGTGGCAACAGTGCCTTTAGAGGAACGTAGAACGGTCAATTCTGAATGGTACACAACCATTTGTTTGCCGGAAGTCTTCAGTGAAATAAGGAAAACAAACAAACGCCGCCGGATCATTCTTCATCAAGATGATGCCAGCTGTCACACATCTCGTTTAACAACCGACTATTTGAGCACTCAAAAAATCGAATTAATGGGTCATCCGCCGTACAGTCCTGATTTGGTACCAAATGACTTCTTTTTGTTTCCGAACGTCAAGAATAAATTGCGTGGACAACGATTTTCGTCGGTAGAAGAAGCCGTTGATGCGTTCAAAGACCATATTTTGGAGGTGTCTCAAGCGGAATGGAAAAAATGCTTTGACAAGTGGTTCGAACGCATGCAAAAGTGTATAGATCATAAAGAAGAATATTTTGAAAAACAATAAATGACAAATTATTGTTTTTTTATTATTAGGCTCAAAATATAAATAGTGACCCTCGTACTTCGCGATCGATAATAGAAGGAACGCTTTCGAGATACATCCGTTCAAGTTCACAACTCACAACCAAAATCCGACGATCTTGTTGAAAACAAACGAAAGCTTCTTCGTCTCGGCAACGCGTGCACTACGCTATATCACGGGCGTCAGCAAAACACGGGCATAACAGTATTATAATGTATGTCTGTATGTATGTATGTATGTATGTATGTATGTATGTATGTTTATACTTCTATATATCACATATAAATAATAAATATAAGTATATATACATACATACATACTGTTATAGCCGCAGCTATAACCATTATAATAAAATAAGAATGAGGCAACTTAGCAACAGAAATGTAGAAATTAATTGGGAAACTTGGTCATTCCGCAATGGAACTAAATACCACTGACTTCCGAAAAGTCAGCATACTCATTGCCTACTTTAGTTCAATTGCGAAAATACAATCTTGCGGAAGCAGCACGCAAATAACGCAAGCTGTTCGCAAGTTGCAGAAAGACGGAAGCTATTGCCCGTCAGATTAAGAAATCAGGTTGCAAGTGTCAGCAATGACCACCTTAAAAATGAGAGCAACCGAAATCTACTCGAACAGCTGACCGAAGTGCAAGTCCAGTCAGCAGTTCGAGCAAGTATATTAATCGTGACATACTGGCAAAGCGAGAGAGTCTACTATCAGCTGTTATCCGAGACAACGCCCGTACTCCAACAGCTCACGCGTATAAAATATAAGTCGACCGATTCATAAAGTCAACGCGAACGTGAACTTATCATATAACCAAAATCGGGCCAACGCGAAATCGCAAAGTACATGTCAAGTGGTTAAGTCTTGTAACACATAATATTTAATTGTGATATTGTACGAATTTACTAAAGTTATTAAAGTGTTATTTTGTATTGGGTGGTTTATTTATGTATCCTGGTCCTCGGCGAATCCCCTACCTATATCCCTCACCCAAGGGTACAACAATACATACATACATACATACATTATAACACAGAGAC
>NW_017299859.1:7062-7440 GCF_001594075.2 Trachymyrmex cornetzi | reverse complement strand
CGCTGGTACCGGCATATACATGTAAAAGACTTAAAGCCCGCCCCTCCGACCCCCCGACCCGACACCGAAACGAATGTGAGCTCCGACGCCGAAAGCGAAAACGACTCAGCCGACCCGGAAAGCAACAATGATACCGATGACAGCGACGAAGGCGAGAGCAACGACCGCGACGATATACCGCTGGCCGCTATCAGGCATAAGGGAGCTCACGTCGCCCGTGCCGCCGCCGACCACCAGAAGGACCGCCGAGACAGTCCGCAAGAAGCTCGAATAAAGTGCCTCAAATACAGGCACTGCCTAAAAAGGGGGGGTAATGTAACGATGCACCCCCAAAAGGCATCGTTCCCGGCATTGCGAACATAATTACAGGCCGCGCGA
>NW_017299859.1:5403-6236 GCF_001594075.2 Trachymyrmex cornetzi | reverse complement strand
TCGAAAGTTCTAGAACAATTCAAAAGATTCCGGTAACTGTTGACAGGTCAACCCCCTTTCCCGCTCAGCACCACCACTTCTAACTATATAAAAGCGCACCCCAAAGTCAGTTGCGACCATTATTATAGTTTCGACTTAGTTTTGACTAGTATTGACTCGCTTAGTCCAGTGTTAGAATCGAGATCAGTGTTAGTGCGAGAGCTGGACTTCTGGTCTTCCTTAGAAGGTTCTCTTGGAGGCAGGTGCTCAAACGCGAACACCTCGAGGGCCACCCTCCGTAATAAGGACGTACAGGGATAGTTGAGCAACACCGCGACGTAAAAGTGAGTTGCATGTGGCACTTCCGTTTAGTCGCACTTTTCTCCGTTTAGTTGTCGTAAATAATTATTTTGCGGAAACGGCCTCGCCTTCTGCGAAGGTAATCGCTTGCAATTAATCTCTGCATTTACACACATATGTTATTAGTTCTTTGACTTACTTTTGAAACAATAATCAAATAAACTTTTAGTCTTCTATTTCTTTATATTTTTTTTTGTTATTACTATTCCTTCTCCCGCGAATAACCGAAGCGGCTCAAAGTGTCTGTGTTGTCTGTGTCGTCTGATCATCGTTAAGATTTCGCGAATCTGGAGCAGGAAGCCTTGCGCGTCGTGGCGTATGAGAACCGCGCCAGGCTCCCTATCCTCCGGGGCGACAGTGACCTTATAACCAGGCCTAGGAAGCCCCTCTCAGGGCCGCCGAGGTATCCCTTCAACTCTCATTCCTTGAAATCCGTTCTAGGAAGCCCCTCTCAGGGCCTCCAGAGCGTCCTAACCCGGGCCTCCAGTTGCTCA
>NW_017299859.1:5072-5310 GCF_001594075.2 Trachymyrmex cornetzi | reverse complement strand
TTCGCGTTCCTCTCGCTCGTGATTTTCCATGTCTTTTTCACAGTCTTTAGATCACGTTGCACTCTTCCACGGAGCACTTGCACGTGACTCGTTCACACACGTTGCACAACCGCTCCATATCTATAATTGCGTAGTACCTTCGTCACGCCGAGCCGTCGTTGGACGGGCCCACGCCGCGTCCAAGGGGCATCCGCACTCACGCGCCCCCCGGACGTGACAACTGGTGACAGCGGTGGGT
>NW_017299859.1:1334-3907 GCF_001594075.2 Trachymyrmex cornetzi | reverse complement strand
TCGCCAGCGTGTTCCTCATCATCAGCGCAATCAAAATATAAGCCATAAGGTATCGCATTTAGCGTGACTAGTGCTAATGCATTTTATTCTCCATTGAAAAAGCGAATAGTGATTTAAAAAAATTTTTTGTTCTCTTTTTTAGAAAGCACTGCTAGCTATGCCCGAACCATCGATCGCAAAAAAAAAATTTAATAAAAATAGAAAAAATCAGTGTAATAAGTGTAATGTGAATAAAAAAATTTTTTTTCTCATCACTATATGTACATTCTTTTACTTCCCATCCTTTACCTCAACCGCGCTAGTATATAGCAATGTAGATTGTAAAAACTATGTCATCAGAAAAAAAAAAGGTGTCATACTTTTACGGGCGGGAGGCGACGGGGGGGAGGGGGTAACGAAAAAAATATGGAACGCATAGCGTCCCCACCGTAAGCAAATTCATAGACACATTAAAGAAAACTTTCGGACCGAGCCGAAGTTCAAACTATTATAGAGGACAGCTTAGCGTAGTTTTCAAGAAACCAAACGAACACATACTTGATTACATCGGGCGCATTAAGGATTTAAAGACCGCCATTGTCGAAGGCGACCAGACTAATTTTGATCGCACTCTAACTAACGCGGAAAGCTCCTCTATAGAATCTTATGCCTTAGAGGCCTTCTACGAGGGCTTGCCCCACAACTATCGCGTTGAATTGAAGGCTGAAGGATAT
Source organism: Trachymyrmex cornetzi (assembly GCF_001594075.2). Classification (NCBI taxonomy): domain Eukaryota; kingdom Metazoa; phylum Arthropoda; class Insecta; order Hymenoptera; family Formicidae; genus Trachymyrmex; species Trachymyrmex cornetzi. The sequence continues at coordinate 3,194 of NW_017299859.1, read as the reverse complement.
AGTACCTTCGCAGACGCATGCGCAAAGGTAAGAACTATCCACAAGCGCCTCGGAAAAGAGGAAACCCGAAATAAAAGCAGCCGCAACGAATCAACTCCTCACGGTGTATCCGCCCCTGTGAGAATTCTACAACGCGACGCCACTGCCGCCGCTCCCACTCTCGCGACCAATCAATTCGCGGCGCCCAGTGCGTTCGAAGGAGTTAAGAAAATCTGCACGTACTGCAGAAATTTCGGGCATCTATTTCACGAATGCCGCAAGCGACAGTATCATGCGAACCAAGCTAACGGAAACAACAATAATTCTAATAGTAATAATCATTTTAATAACCCTCGTGGTAACAATTTTTATAATAATAATAACGGCTCTAATAGTAACAATTACAATTCGACGACACCTACAAACGCGGGAAACAGGCTCGAGGCCTCGGCCACAGGGACCAACCGAGGTCAAAGGAACGTCCGTCCCGTCCATACACTAGAATGCACGCCCGGGGATTATACGTGCTCCGACCCGATACCTTTGACGTACCCGTCGTCCTTCGCATTCCGAGGACACGTAGCCTTCATGATAGACACGGGCGCACAACCTAACATAATCAAACGAAATTGCTTAAATGAAAATATAAAAATTAATACAGAAGAGATTAAAAATTAATACAGTAGAACTTACCGGAATTACCGACGAAACGGTAAACACGATCGGTTCAGTACAAATCTGCATAATGTCATCTTCGGTGACCTTCCACGTAGTCCCTACAATAGCACAAGGCATATTAGGATCTACGTTCTTTATCGAACAAAACGCATGCATAAATTATGCTAAAAATAATATTACCTGGCATGGCCGTTCATTTCCATTTAAAATGCGCGAATCCGTAAGGATCCCGGCGCGCACGAACTCTGGATTCGTTATAAGGATTTCCAACCCAGAAATCAAAATCGGATACCTTCCGCGCCTTAAAATTCACGACGGAGTATTCGCCGGTGACTCCCTTGTCACCTGTAAAACCGACAAAGCTTACACTAGGATAATAAATACACTTGAATATGAAATAGAAGTAATAATACCCACCGTTCGTTTATTAGAAGTAGATAGAATTTCTCACAAACCTCCCGCGCGCGTAAAATACTCGGAACCTTCAGGCTCTAACAACATTTTGAGCTAACAAACTCAAAATTCAGTTGAAATTTCTCCTCATTCCCACACAAGCTTGACAGAAATAGAAACGAAATCTGAGGATTCTGTAATAGCATGCAACGACGACAATCTAATAATATTTAACGATCATAATAACAATAAAATACCCTCTAAAACTCTAACTAAAATTTACAAGCAAAAACCAAATCATACTAACGCTTTATCTAATCTACCTGAACCTATTTGTAAAAATGAAACCAGCACTTCATTTTCCTCGAATAGTAATAACAATCAAACGCTATTAAATACCAATAATGAATCATTCGCTAACATGTCGACCGACGCCACTAAAACTAATCTATTAATCTCTCGCGATAACTCTTCAGATTGGGCCTCACCGGGATGCGGACCTCGTCCACCAGGACCCAGGCCCTGGGAGGCACCCCACCAGTCCCATTGCGGAAGAACATGGCTTCCGACTTGGCGGGGGCCACCGCTAGGCCCAGGTCCTTCACGGCGCCGACTTTTCAACTATTTTACTAATTCTAATTTTACTATTTCCCCCATTACTAAAAATTCTAATACTAATGTAATTAATTATGTCGAACCTTCGACCATTAGCGATCACGAGGGATCTCTCTGTTCGCCAGACGTCGCACAATACACGCTGGCAGAACCATTCCCTCTTGGTAGCTCCAAGGGACCTGCTCCCCTCACGCG